>NW_016804965.1:579105-666412 GCF_001698545.2 Rhinopithecus bieti
AGTATCACTTCTCTCCTGAAAATGTGGTATAATTATTTAAATGAATTTTTAAAGATACTTGTACATACTAAAAGTGGTATTGCAAAGATAGCATGTGTATAATTTTAACTTGCTGTACTCACCTTTTATTCTTTTTATTTCAGCTCAATCTGAAATTGAAGTGTCTGTCTCTGCAAGGAATATCAGAAGGCTACTAAGTTTCCAGCGATATCTTCGATCTTCACGCTTTTTTCGTGGTACTACAGTTTCAAATTCTCTAAACATTTTAGATGATGATTATAATGGACAAGCCAAGGTATGTATAGTTTTTGTAAGAAAACGTTAATTTTTTGATAAGTTTACTGAAGCCCTTTATTCCCCATACAGTAATGATTTATAGAGTCTTTTTGTCTGTCTGTGAAAAGCAGTTAAGCCTGTTTTCCAGGTTTTTTTTCTTTAGAGCAGCTGTTTATTTTATAATTAGACATTCCAGAGCAAGGGAAATTTCTGAAACAACTAAAGTAGTGACAGTGTTTTCATTTATTGGAACATTACGTAACAAGGAGATCAATAGAACATTAAACTATAAGATCTCACAGAATTGTAATGCTGGGAAGAATCTTAAGAGATTATCTGATCTCTTCATGTCCATATTCCATCAATAAGGAAACTGAGTCCAATAGAGCACGAGGGACTTGTTTACGCTCACCCAGCTGGTTAGAGGTAAACCTAGCACGGGAAGTTACGTCTCTGTCTGTCTTCTGTGTGTGTATGTGTATTAGTAACATCTTTTCACAAAGGTCTCATGACTTCCAATCAAGTTTTCATAGTCTCTTGCATCGAGAGAGATTTTTGAGGGTTTAGATGTATCATAATTAAACTTGTCGATTGTGAACATTATTTACTTCATCTTTTATATAATTTAAAAGAAATGTCTTACTGAACATCAGGGTTAAATGAGCTTGTTTTTAACCAAATGAGGATTTTAAATAGTATTAAATGTTCAATGTATTTTAAGTTATTCTTTAACTTAATATTTACAGGCCAGATTTTTGAGTTTGCGTAGATAAGTTTTTAAGTTGTGTAGGTACAGCTTGGGTGTCTTCTTTACAGTTACATGAAAGTAAAAAAAATTACTTCCCTGTTTAGTAAAAGAAATCAGTGGAAAGTGTTCGTGCTTGCTTTAAATGTTAAAATGTTTACAAGTTCTGCCTTTTAGAATGAGAATATCTCTGTGTCATTTGTTGTTATTAGTACTGTCGTAATTAATGATTTCTACTAGTAGTATCTTAGTGTTGCTCATGTCAGTGTATTCATAAATGTATCCAACAGTGAACTTTTGGATATAAAATATAAGTTTTTTTCCTAGAAAAGTCCACAGAATGTTCAGGTTAAGAATGTATGGTATAAAATATTTGGTTTTAGGGTCTTTGTGGAATTTATTTGCTTGGCTGAGGTACACATTATCCTAAAAGTTAATGTAGTAAATTGTATTATTTTATAAGCATATTTAGATAATATAAATAAATATCCATAAGTTAAAAATGTTTTTTTTTTAAAACTGAACAACAAATAATTTAAGCATGGTGTGGTATCAGTGTCAGATGCCTAGGTTCCAGAAACAGACTACCTAATTTAAGATCCCAGCTCTATCACTTTATAGCTGAGCAAGTTAGTTATTTTTTGCTTGTTTCTACGTCGCTAAAATGAGAATTGAAAACAATGCCTGGGCCGGGTGCAGTGGCTCATGCCTGTAATCCCAGCATGTTAGGAGGCCAAGGTATGAGAGTCACTTGAGCCTAGGAGTTTGAGACCAGCCTGGGCAGCATGATGAGACCTCGTCTCTACAAAAAAAAAAAAAAATTTAGCCACGTGTGGTAACACGCTTGTAGTCCCAGCTTCTCAGGAGGCTGAGACAGGAGGATTGCTTGAGCCCAGGAGGTCGAGACTGCAGTAAGCTGTCTTGTTTGTGCCACTGCACTCCAGCCTTGGTGACAGTGAGTGTGAGACCCTGTCTCAAAAAAAGAAAAGAGAAAACATCTGATGGTGTTGTTCCAAGTAGTAAAAGAGTGAGTAAGGTCACTTATAACAGTACCTGGAATAGTAAATACCCAATAGTAAGTTTCTCAACCATGCAACATTTGAACCACACTTCTGTGATGTTAAGTGATACTAGAATTCTTAAAGGTTTGCGGGACTATAGCAATAAGTTGGGAAACATAACCTTCGTGTGCATTCATTAATTCAAAACAAAATAATGTTTCATTTTCAAGTGGAGTTTATCCCTTTGAGCATTTTTTGGAGCCAGTTGAAAAGTCATGATTAAAAGAAAATGATACTTGTATTTTTTAAAGGAAATCAATCACTTTACATTTTCATTAACTTCTCTATGGAATATCTCCAAAAGACAATGTTATTGAAATTAAATTACATCAGAAATGTTTGGTTTTCATTTCAGTGTATGCTGGAAAAAGTTGGAAATTGGAATTTTGATATCTTTCTATTTGATAGACTAACAAATGGTAAGTGAAGAATTTGACTTGCTCAAGTTAATGTAGTCTAGATTACTGCATTGATGGTGCAGCCACTGATGCGTTGCTTTCATTTACTGTACTAAGGTTGTGAGCCCTCTGCTGGAAGAGAGAGTGTGTTAGTCCATTTTCACGCTGCTAATAAAGACGTACCCGAGACTGGGTAATTGATAAAGAAAAAGAGGTTTAATGGACTCACAATTCCATGTGGCTGGGGAGGCCTCACAATCATGGTGGAAGGTGAAAGGCACATCTTACATGTCGGCAGGCAAGAGAGAAATGAGAGCCAAGCAAAAGGGGAAACCCCTTATGAAATCATCAGATTTCATTAGACTTATCCACTACCATGAGAGCAGTATGGGGGAAAGCACCTCCATGATTCAGTTATCTCCCACCGGGTCCCTCCCACAACACATGGGAATTATGGGAACTATAATTTAAGATGAGATTTGGCTGGGGACACAGCCAAACCATATCAGGGAGCATCATTTTTTCTCTTTTTAAGTGACTTTTCTAAAAGTCTACAGAATCAGTCTCATATATACTTGGCTGATTGGTTGGCAATTGCTGTTGCTATTATTAATAATAACCCAGAATAAACATTATTATCTCTTTTTTTTTGTTTGTTTGTTTCTTTTAGATTGTGGCCATTTACAATGACATCTAATATTGTATGCCTGTTTTGATTGCCCCTGCTGAGTGGTGGATTAACCACCTTTTGGCACATCCTGACCAACAGCAGTGGTTCCTTGCTTTCAGATAGAGAATGGGGAAGAGCTGTCGCTTCTTTAGGAGGGCTTATCAGAATCTGCAGAGTATGGGTGATTTGGGGGAAAATGCCCACAGGTGATTCTAATCTGCTTACCCACTCCTGAGTTTAGTTTGGTTCTGGATGGAGGGGTCATGTTTTCTTGTTCTCTTTGGGAACAGGAAAATGTTCCGTAGGAAAAGGAACAGGGAATCGCTCTTATTTAGGATAAAATTGTGGGCGTAATTATTGGTGGTACAGTTGAGGACCGCCAAACCTTAGGCAGTTCTACCTTTTAGTATATTTTTATTTGGGTAGCTTTTCTAGAAATACAATTTCCTTTTTTCAAGAAATTGTTCGTTTCCATTTTTTAAAAAGTTCCTTCGTGCCTGTTTTTTTTTTTTAAACACAACTAAGCATCTCTTATTTTGAAATGTTTTGTTGATTTATGTTCTTATTCACTGGTAAAAGCAGTTCAACTAGGCCGGGCGCAGTGGCTCACGCCTGTAATCCCTGCAATTTGGCAGGCCAAAGCTGGTGGATCACGTGAGATCAGGAGTTTAAGACCAGCCCGGCCAACATGGCAAAACCCCATCTCTACTAAAAATACAAACATTGGCTGGGTGTGGTGGTGCATGTCTCTAATCCTAGCTACTTGGGAGGCTGAGGCAGGAGACTTGCTTGAATCTGGGAGGTGGAGGTTGCAGTGAGCTGAGATTGCGCCATCTCACTCCAGCCTGGGCAATAGAGCGAGACTGTCTCAAAAAAAAAGAAAAAAAAAAAAAGGTAGTTCAACTTTTTGCCCCAGAGTAGAAAGTACACTGAGAGAAAATCAGTACTGACTTTAGAATAATGAAACCACTGCTGTACTTTGAAATCACCTGCTTTTTCTTATTGCTTTGGAATGAAGTGTCTTTGATAAGGATGCCAAATATGTAAAATGAACAAGCAAATTACAACTTTATTTTTCTCAGGAATCAATGTGGGTCTCTTAGTATCACTCCATTATTCTCTCTAAGCGTATGGCAATACCTAATGGAAATACCTTTGTCTATACCTTCTGTTTGCTTATGCAGTGTTGACAGAAAATAAATCGGACTGATCCTAGGAAAAATTGTGAAGACAGTGAAGTTTGCCTTTATCAGCAAAGCCACCCTCCTGCCTCCCTGCCTTTTTATTCCTCCCCTTTGCTATCTCTCTTCTACTTTTCCTTTGCCCTTGGTGATTAAGTGTTCTGTACTTCTCCCTGCCCCCACCTTGGCCCGTACACACAGGAAAGGCTCTGATATCATTTACACAGTTAGCATTCCCTTGGCCCTTCTTTTTGAAAATATAGGTAGGTGAAATATCAGGTGGCCCACCTTCTTCTTGCTCAGGGAAATTCCCCTTTCCTAACTTAACACAAATATTACTTTAGGTATTATCTCAAGACAAATATAGATTAAACAATGCCACCCTTAACACTTTCAAAGTTTAGCCTTACATAAACTCTCACAGCTCATAGCCTATTATTAGTCTACTGGGACACTTGTCACTCATTGAAATAGTTGATTGTTCTTCTCTAAATTTTATTTTTAAAAAGTACATACTCTGCTAGTTGGGGGCATGGTGATGAAAGCGGTGTGAGCTCAGCAGTGCACTGGATGGGCAGAAGAAATAGCCAGCAGTCCACAGTAGTTAACTAAGCACTTCGCTTTCCTTTTGATCACCTCACTCCTTAAACGGGATTTGTGGACAGGGTGGCTACATGGTTTCCCCTTAGGGTTCGTTCCAAATCTTTAGGGTTTAGTAGAAACCACTCATGGTTAGCTACTCACCTTTGATTTTGGAGGTTGAGATTTCTACATTCAGTTAACTACAGCTATTCAAAAGCTCAGGAATTTTCTACTTAAGGAGATATTATTCGGGAACAAATGGGCAGAAGAAAATTCCTTTAGCTTATACTATATAATGAGAATGGCTTTCCTTTTAAAACTGCTTCACCTGAAATGAATTCTCGATAACATACATTCATGGTATCCAAGTGTATAGTTTTCCCTTCTTGCTTATTGATCCAATGCTTTCTTGTGTTTCTTATGCTGGCAATTTCCCAGATGATATTGGGGGGAGGACAGGAAGGCAGAGGAGGAAGCAAAATGCAGTGATTTGTGCCAAGACAAATGGTCCCCAGCTTGTCTGCTACAAGGAGGGAAGTAGTTATTGTCTGGTAGGATGCGTTTGGAATTCCTTTTGTAGGATTGAGGGAGTTAAGTGATGCGACAGAGCAAAAGCTTATCACTCCTGAAGACACCTGGTTCATGAGGACACTAGCTGCCAGGCCTGCGTTGTTAGGGTAGCCTGCTCCTTCCACCAGATCCCTTCTGGGATCACCTTCGGAAAATGACTGAGGCCCACTCTTCCAGAGGCAGTTCTATCTTTTGATATATTTTTATGAGGGTAGCTTTTCTTAAAATACAGTTTTCTTTTCAGAAAGTGTTTGTTTCCATTTCCATTTTTTAAAATTTCTTCTGTGCCTGGTTTTTGTTTAACACAGCTGAGCATCTCTTGTTTTGAAATATTTTGTTGACTTGTGTTCTTAGTGGTATTATAATCCTCAGTTGGTATCTTGCATGCAGCTTTTCAGTTACATATGGGTAGTACACTTTAAGAGCCTGGTTCTTGTCAGATTCCTTTAAAGTTCTTAGTGGGAACATTACATGTGTTTCTTCACTGCACTTTGCCTGAATTCCAAAAGAGGGTATTTTCCTATTAGATTGTAGCTTTCTTAAAACTTATTCTACATCCTAGAAATGGGTAATTTGTTTTGTTACATTTGAAAAACAATTTGGGGAGAACCTTATGATAATCTAAATATACAGAGAATGAATAAACATTCTAAAATATTTATATAGTCGAAGATGGTTGTTACAGCAATAGTAATGGATACGTTGTTCACTTCTTCAGAAATGGCTCCACACCACGTGGTGGACTCGTGTTTGTACCGATAGAGCATATCAGGACCTGAACACATTTTAACATTTAATTTATGTAAAATGTAAGATTTGAAATTTTTTTTCTTTCCACATAAAGGCGATATGTCAAGTAGTTTATAAAAATAGTCTCTTTTGGCCTGCCACATCTTTTCTGTCATTGCTCATGCAAATAATGCTCCAATTAATGTACTTTTTCATCGGCCGTGGTCTTTTGCTGGCAGTTGGTTAGGCAGTTTTAGATAACAAGGTTAGCCAAACAGTCCTTTATTATCCTTCATAAATATTATTATTATACATTTTCAATTTGGGACCAGTATGTCTTTTATACATTTTTGTAAGAGTCATCATAGACTTTACAGAATACTAGAATTGTGTATCTTACTGCTATTATCTGAACGTTGGCAGTAATTTATGAGCCTATGTGAAGGATGTAGTCTACTTAAAATAGACTTTTTAATATGTAGCCTATTTAAAACGTGGTCTGTTTAATTGTTAATATAGTATATGTGTCCTATGGAAGTTTACAAAACCGAGAAATATAATAGGAGGTATAACAAATGGAGAAATGGAGAGTTATACTATGGAAGGGAAAACTAAACATCATAAAAATGGTGGGTTTTCCAAATTTAATTTCTATTCTTGGTGTGACTCCACTTGTCACTGATGAAGGAGTGGACGTTGAGGAAGAAGACAGTCCCCATCGCATGTAGCAGCTCTTTCCAATAACTCGCCTCTGTAGGGGGATGGAGCAGGGGAAACTGGAGGGAGCCAGGAGAGGCTGTGATTCTTTATTGTTTGAGAGATGAGAGAATCTAGAGCATGTCTGAATGCTGATGCTTATTGGGACAATATAGAAAAGAGAAAGAGATTGGTGGGGTGGGGTGGGGTGGGGACAGGTGTACCTGGTGGAACAAGGAACATCTCTGAGGAGATGTGGATGGGTTGGCTTTTGAAAGAAAGGGAAACTCGGTCAGGCGCGGTGGCTCACGCCTGTAATCCCAGCACTTTGGGAGGCCGAGGCGAGCGGATCACAAGGTCAGGAGTTGGAGACCAGCCTGGCCAACAAAGTGAAACCCCGTCTCTACTAAAAATACAAAAAATTAGCCAGGCTTGGTGGCGGGTGCTGGTAATCACCACTACTCGGGAGGCAGAGACAGGAGGATCGCTTGAACTCAGGAGGCGGAGGTTGCAGTGAACCGAGATCACACCATTGCACTCCAGCCCGACAGTGCAAGACTCCATTTCAAAAAAGAAAGAAAGGGAAACTTGAGGGCTTGTATTATTTCTGTGACATATGAGGCTATGGAGAATGAGGGGTGGATGGGAAGTAAGTATGTTGAAAGTTTAAGAAGAGCATAAAAGGCTTGAAAACAGACATTTTAAAAAGTGAAAGAGCCAGTTCACTGGAAAAACAATATGATTGCTGGGCAGTGTTGACTATGAGTTTATAGTGATACTCTGCCTAGTTTTGTGATTCCCCCTCCCTACTCCCCAAGAAAATCTCAGATTTTCTGCAGCTACTCTGGAAAAGCAAGGGGTTGAGTTCAGAGTTTTTATTCTGATGATCTTGAGGTCATTGATGCCTCCTCCTTACCCTGTATGGATGAGAGTAGACACATTCTCAAGGCTAACAAGGCTGCAGCTGAGGTGTATGCTCTGGGGCAGTCTGTTTCAGTGAAAGCAAGATGGCAGAGGCGTTGTCAGGAGGAAGGTCAAGTGCGGCCACACTGAATTAGGTTACTGTGTGGGACAATTTTTAAAGTTTTCTATTGTCTAAATTATTTTGGTGTCTTTAAAAAAATTAATATATTTGAAAATGTCTAGCTTTCAGTTCTTTGGTTGTGGAAAAGTAAAACAACAAAATTAAATTTTCTTACAGTGAAACAAAGATATGTATAAAGTTCATAACTGGTAAAACAAGAAGATGCATATTTTTGATATACAAAAAGTGGGAATTATTACTCTTTCCATGTTTTATGTTCAAAATCCGTATTTCAAAGCATAATGTAATTGTGTTGACTGGTATTTCCTACTAATGTAATGTCTCTTCTTTCTTTTAGGAAATAGTCTAGTAAGCTTAACCTTTCATTTATTTAGTCTTCATGGATTAATTGAGTATTTCCATTTAGATATGATGAAACTTCGCAGATTTTTAGGTAAGTGATTCTAACTCATTAACAGTAACAAGATTTACATTTATACAAGAACCTGTTTATAAGTTTTATCTCAGTTATATCGGTTAGCTATTGCTCTATAATAAACCAGCCAAAATTAGTGACTTAAAACAACACACAGTTATTTAACTGTTGCATCTGTGGGCCTATTGAATGCTGCTTTTGGTCTGGGTGAGCTCATCTGTGCGCCTGCAGACAGCAGCAGGTGAGCCGTATGTTGGTTTTGTAGCGACCTCAGCTAGGATACCAGGGTGATACATCTCGGCTCTACATAGTCTTCTGTAAAATTTAAAAGAAGCAGAGGAGTTTGGCACCATAATAGATTTACATTAAAAACAAAAAGGAATTATTTATTTTACGGTTAGCAGAGCTTGTTCAAACAGTAGTGCCAGGTTTCCAAGGGAGCTGATGTCCCCAGGCCTCTGGAGCCCTGGGCTCAGAATCGGCCCACCTTCACTTCCGCAGCAAGTGGCCACAGCAAATCAGACCAGGGATGCACTACACCTGTTGGTGCAAAGGCTGCAAAGTTGCAGAGCCATAGATATGGGGAATGGTGAATACTTGATTTCATTTTGCAGTGTTTCTTACATTGACCACAGATCGCCGGCAAAGGCGACACAATTTCTGTACTTTTCTAAATTTTCGAAGGCTAAAACTTTAAAAGATCAGGTATATTGCAGTTAGGTTTCTTCTTTTTCCGAGCCCTAAAATCTCTTTGACTGTAGACTTTAAAGATTATTTGGGACCAGGTGTGGTGGCTCACACCTGTAATCTCAGCACTTTGGGAGGCCGAGGCGGGTGGATCACTTGAGGCCACTGAGTTGGAGACCAGCCTGGCCAACATGGCAAAAACCTCATCTCTACTAAAAATACAAAAACATTAGCCAGGCATGGTGGCGCACGCCTGTAATCCCAGCTGCTCCGGAGACTGAGGCACAAGATAACAACCTAGTCTTCCTTCTTGTAATATCCACCAATCTCTCCTGGCTGGTTGTACCTGAGGAAGGAATTTACGATTCCTGGTAAAGTCTTTGTGCTTTAGGTGGATAGGGGAACTTCAGAGAAAGTACTCTTCTGCATTTGCTGCTCTGAGTTTGAAGTCTAAAGCAGCATATTTTGGGGTCTCATTTTCTGACCCTCATTGTGATATTTCATATAGTGCCCAGATCAAGAGATATTTTAATTTGTAATTTATTTTTGGTTATATAAACTTTGCTTATATACAGCAAAAAAGATTACAACTTAATGAAGGCTCACATAATCATTAGCATTTTGTTCCAATAAAATCTTTTAAAGTAAGGTGTTTACATTGGTTTTTTTTTTAAAGACATAATGCTCTTGTACACTTAATAGACTATAGTGTAAACATAGCTTTTGTATGCACTGGGAAACCCAAAATTTTGACTTGCTATATTGCAATATTCACTTTATTTTAGTGGTCTGGAACTTAACACTAAGTATCTCGCTGGTATGCCTATACTTAATAGTGAGAGACCATCACATTGCTTTGATATCTTTTTAAAATCTTTCAATTTTAAGTAGAGAGAAATTACAAATTATTCAGGAAGTAATGTATTACTGTAAGAAAATGGTAAAACTGTAGAACTATAAAATAAGATATTGCTGGTAGGGACATTTAATATTTCATACATGCTGGGCACAGTGGTTCATGCCTGTAATCCCAGCACTTTGGGATGCTGAGGCAGGTGGATCACTTGAGGCCAGGAGTTCGAGACCATCCTGACCAGCATGGTGGAACCCTGTCTCTACTAAAAATACAAAAATTAGTCGGGCGTGGAGGCGTGTGCCTGTAATCCCAGCTACTCGGGAGGCTGAGGCAGGAGAATTACTTGAACCCAGGAGGCAGAGGTTGTAGTGAGCCAAGATCGTGCCTCTGTACTCCAGCCTGGGCAACAGAATGAGACTCTGTTTCAAAAAAAAAATAATCATTCATATAACCATTTTTGCTAACTTGCAACTGCTTTATCTAGGTAAACAGAAGCTTGTGTAACTGTACAGATATAATTTTGTAGTAAATTCTCAAGTTTATAATTAAAATAGTGTGAGTAGCCCCAGTAGCTATACTGGCAATTATAAACATGCATATCCCCGCTTTGCACATTGTTCATGTGAATACTTGGCTGTTTCTCCCCTCATCCTGCTGCCACTAATTTGGAAGCCACTAGAACAGGTTTATGAGAGAATTAAGCCTTAAAGCCATAAGGAATCCACTGGCTACAATGGGTTATTTTCTGTGCAATGTATCTGGAATGGCTTCGGCTCTATACTGTCCTTGGGAGAATTGAGAAAATAATAACTCAAGTGTTTTTTGTTTGTTTGTTTGAGACAGGGTTTCACTGTATTGCCGAGACTGGAATGCAGTGGCATGATCATGGCTCACTGCAACCTCAACTTCCCAAGCTCCAGCCAGCCTCCCACCTCATCCGGGCTGAGGCAGGAGAATCCCTTGAACCTGGGAGGTGGGGGTTGCAGTGAGCTGAGATTGCGCCACTGCACTCCAGCCTGGGCAACAGGACGAGACTACATCTCAAAAAAAAAAAAAAAAAAAAAAAAGCCTCCATACCAAGAATGTACAGCCAAATGAAGAGCTCGAAATATTAACTCAGACTTCAGACTTCTACTTAGAACTCTGGTTAAAAAAAAAACAAAAACAAAACAAAAAACATTATTACATAGGGCTTTTGAGAAGCTTTTCCTTTGGAGAGTCTCGCTCTGTCACCTAGGCTTGAGTGCAGTGGCGTGATCATGGTTCACTGCAGCCTCAACCTCTCGGCTCATGTGATCCTCCCACCTCAGCCTCCTGGGTAGCTAGGAATATAGATGTGCACCACCACACCACGCTGCATTTTTATTTTTAGTACGGACAAGGTCTTGCTAATGGCTTAGGCTGGTCTCAAACTCCTGACCTCAAGCAATCCTCCAGCCTTGGCCTCCCAAAGTGCTGGAATTACGGGTGTGAGGCAGCGCACCTGGCCTTGAGAAACTTTTTAATGTGTAATTAATTGTAAGTAGTATGCCTGAAATACTGTACAGTAGTCCCCCTTTATCTCTGGTTTTGCTTTCGGTGGTTTCAGTTACCTGTGGTCAACTGTAGTCTGAAAATATTAAATGGAAAATTCCAGAAGTAAGCAATTCATAAGTTTTGAATTGCACACCATTCTGAGCAGCGTGATGAAATCTCATTGCATCCTGATCCGTGTTGGTTATCAGATCAGCCGTGTTGGTATCACAGTGCTTGTGTTCGTCACCCTTATTTTACTTCATAATGGCCCCAAAGCACAAGAGTTGTGGCATATTGTTATAATCGTTCTATTTTATTTTAGTTATTGTTAATTTCTTACTGCGACTAACTTATAAATTACGCATTATCGTAGGTGTGTTCGTATAAGAAAAACACAGTATAAATAGGATTTGGTGCTGTCTGTGGTTTCAGGCATCCATTGGGGGTCTTGGAACATATCCCCCAAGAATATGAGGGGACTACTATACTAAAATATAAATTATAAAACACATACGGCTGGGCATGGTGGCTCACACCTGGAATCCCAGCACTTTGGGAGACCGAGGCGGGTGGATCACCTGAGGTCAGGAGTTCAAGACCAGCCAGGCCAACATGGTGAAACCTCATCGCGACAAAAATACAAAAATTAGCCGAGCATGATGGCAGGTGCCTGTAATGCCAGCTACTCGGGTGGCTGAGGCGGGAGAATCACTTGAACTCGGGAGGTAGATGTTGCACAGTTAGCTGAGATCATGCTTTTGCACTCCAGCCTGGGTGACAGAGCGAGACTCCATCTCAAAAATAAATAAATAACTACTTACAAAAATAGCTTATTAGGTGGGGCACAGTGGCTCACACCTGCAATGCTAGCACTTTGGGAGGCCAAGGCAGGTGGACTCCTTGAGCCCAGGGGTTTGAAACCAGCCCGGGCAACATGACAAGATCGTGTCTTTACAAACAAATACAAAAAATGAGCCAGGCATGGTGGCATGCACCTGTGGTTCCAACTACTTGGGAGGCTGAGGTGGGAGGATTACTTGAGCCCAGGAGGTCAGGGCTGCAGTGAGTCATGATCACGTCACTGCACTCCAACCTGGGCAACGAAGTGAGATCCTGTCTCAAAAAAACACTGTTAACCAAGGGTATTGAAAAGGCTATTTGAAAGGATGGGACGGAAGCAAGTGCAGAATTCTGATGGTCTGTCGCACTCACTTGGCAATTGTGTTTCCCCACCACAGGTAGGCTCGCTTTCCTTTGAGACCACTGGATTTGTGTGTTATGCTGGTAGGGCCATCATGTACGTTGATGGCAGGGGGCACAACTCCACCCCGAAGCCTAGTCTGTTCTTCCATGATAGCATAGGGAGTCAAATTGATACTGATTCTTTTGGTATACATGTGAGTGTGAGGTGATTATCATCTGCCCGAATCAGCACGATTTTAACCGATATCTACGTGAAAAGTATGAGTGGGTAACTCATAATTATCACAGTTTTTGCACTTGTGTATGTTGCTCATATACAGTAAAATCGGGATCTCTTTCTTTGATGCAGTTATGATTCAAGAAGATTACCACAGTCAAAATCCTTACCATAACGCAGTCCACGCTGCGGATGTTACTCAGGCCATGCACTGTTACTTAAAGGAACCTAAGGTAAGAGGTTGACATTGATTTCAGGTGAAAATCATAAGAAAATTCCTTTTGATTTACTTTCACATACTTCTCCTGAAGTTACTGCCTTGACTGAAAATCACAGGCTTCCTTCACAAGAATGAGATCTAGCTCAATCATGTTTCTGAATCTGGCTGTGTTTCCAAGTGCAACAGCTAGAGAATTGGGTGGTTGTTGAGAGAGAGGCTGGAGAAGCCCAAGCAAGGGCTAGGTCACTTGAAACCTCGACTGCTGGCATTTACACTGAGCTCCACATGGGCTCCATGTGGGCAAGGACAGCCTTGGTCTGACTCAGTGAATGAATGGGGAGCTACAGAGAGGAAGCAGGAGACTTTAGAAAATTATCCTGGCTGTGGTGTGAAAATAAATCGTGTCAAGACAAAAAGCCTGAACACCTGCCAGGGGTTACTTTGGTGTTTCATGGAAGAGAGCAGAGTGGCCTTGATGAAGTAGAGACGTGGATAGTTTGCAAGTTCTCTTGGGAATTAGAATGAACAGGATGTGGTATGTGAATGCATTTGGGGAAAGAAACAGAAGTCAGTGAAGACTGGTTTGGGCAGTTGAGCAGAAGGTGGAAGTCTTATATGAGAGGAGGAATGTAGAGAGGAACAAGTTTTGGGGGTAAGGCTTGTAGAGACAATGAGCACCATTTTGGATCCGTGGTGTTAAATGTATTTGACATCCCAATATAGAGGTCTAGTGGAGAGTTACATAAAAGAGTCTGAAGTATAGGAGAGAAATCAGACTTCATGTATGGATTTGGGAATCATTGTCTGCAGATGTTAATGAAAGCCATGTTTGCCCCTGGACATTTCCTATCCCTGGCAATTCTGCAATTATGTCTGTCTACCCCATCCCTGTTTCAAAACTGCTCTCTCCCTAGATCTTAGTTCTGGCTAAGGTGTTAGGCGGGAAACAGGATGACTAAACTGGCTTGTGCCTGTTGATGCCAACGTAAGAACATAGCTAATCTTCTGATTATTTAAGAGATCATAGAATATGTGAAAATGCCCCAGTTTTTTTTTAGTATACGTATCATAACTTTTTAAAAAATCAACTTTATTGTGGTAGAACTTATATGCAGTAATATAGTGCATACATTTTATGTGTACAGTTTTGACAAATGTATACTCCCAATCACCCAACTGCTTTTTTTTTCTAAGAGACAGAGTTTCACAGTGTTGCCCAGGCTGGAGTGCAGTGGCGTGGTCATGGCGTACTGCAGCCTCGACTCCCTGGGCTCAAGCTGGAGGCCAGCTAATTTTTAAAATTTTTGTAGAGATGGGGTCTCACTCTATTGCCCACCCCAATTTTTTAATTAAAGTTTAAAAAAACTCTGGGCCAAGACTGCATCCTCTGTTTGAGAATGTTGTGGGAGAGATTGATGAGTATTCACCATACAGTCTAGTAAGTGGAAAGATGGTAACAAGTTCTCTGCAGCACACAGGAGGGTTAACCTGGTCAGTGAAGGCTTCTGCACTCCCATCTCCCTCTGGGCACACCCAACCCAAGCCAGGGGGAAGGAAATCTGGGTGATGCCAGGTGAGCAGGGCAGGGACACATGTGAACAAAAATTAATAAAAACATGATTTTGAACACTTTTTGCTTGTGGAGTTCTGATAATACTTAAACACTTTTCATCCTTAACATACTCAGTGAACACCACCCAAGGCTTCAATTAACGATATAGATAAAATCACAAAGCCCTACAATGCAAGCATTTCTCTTGTCCCTTATCATAGTGAACATTTTTAAATGGAGTCACCCAGGGCTGGGCACGGTGACTCACGCCTGTAATTCTAGCACTTTGGGAAGCCGAGGCGGATGGCTTGCTTGAGCCCAGGAGTTTGAGACCAGCCTGGTAAGACCTCATCTCTTTTATTCAAAAAAAGAAAGAAAAAAAAACAAAAAAACAAAAAAAACAGAGTCACTCAAAGTTTTAAAAGTGAATTCTAAAAACTTTGAAGTAGGTCCAGGTGCGGTGGCTCATGCCTGTAATCCCGATATTTTGGGAGGCCAGGGCAAGAGGATTACTTGAAGCCAGGAGTTTGAGACCAACCTGGGCAATATAGCAAGACCCCATCTCTAAAAAAAATAAAAAGTTAGATGGGCCTGGTGGTATGTACCTGTGGTCCCAGCTACTTAGGAGGCTGACTCAGGAGGATTACTGAGAGGTCCAGCAGAGAGTAGTGATAGTGCAACTGCACTGCAGCCTGGGTGACACCCTATCTTTAGATAGGTAAATAGGATGGATTAGATAGATGCCTGAAGATTGTATCTCTTACTCCTGAGCCTTTGCATAGCATCACATGTTTTACACTCTTTGAACATCTGCCACATGCCAGGCTCTATCCTGGTGCTAGGAATGTGGTGGTGAGCAGGGTAGGAATGATCCCTGTCTTCATGAAGTGTACATCCCAGTGGGGGAGGCAGTCATTAAATAGATAAATAGAATTTTGATCAAAATAATATGTTAGTGGCCTGGCATGATGGCTTACCCCTGTAATCCCAGCATTTTGGGAGGCCGAGGGCAGGAGTTTGTGACCAGCCTGGCCAACATGGTGAAACCCCGTCTCTACTAAAAATACAAAAATTAGCTGGGCGTGGTGGCGGGTACCTGTAATCCCAGCTACCTGGGAGGCTGAGGCATGAGAATCACTTGAACCTGGGAGGCAGAGGTTCCAGTGAGCCGAGATCACGCCACTGCATTCCAGTCTGGGTGACAGAGCAAAACTCAGTCTAAAATAATAATAATAATAATAATAATCTAGAGAACGACCAATAATAATAATAAGCTAGAGAATGACCAGGTGGATGGCAAGAGTTTTACAACTTTAGATAGGGTGATCAGAAATCACTTAAGTGGACAGTACATAACTAAGGAGTCATCCATAAGAAAGTCCAGGTACAGAGGGAATAGTAAATAGAAAGACTTAAGTATATGTATTTTGTGAGAAATTTGTTTTCAGTTTTTATACCTTATAATTTATATGGAAGAGCTAATTCTTGGACTCTTGTCTATATGAAAAAAAAAATATTTCAAGCCAAAGAAATTACTGGAAATTTTGGAGACAAACTCATCTCTCTCTATATGCATTGTCACTAACTTGAGTATTTATTTTTTATGTCCTCAAGGCTGAAGTTATGTGGATTATAAAGCATTTTGTTCAAGTTGAGTCCAAAGTCTCCTTGAATGATTGACACTGGTAACATTCATAGTTGTCAGCTGAGGAGATTGTGATTTTCCCTTTGTTTCCTATTTTAATGTTTAGTTTCATGTTTCTGTAATGAGTGTAGTTACTTTACTTAATAACTATACTTAAACTAAGTCTAGATAAGAATTACGCTTACACATCCCAGACATAAACCCACTGTAACATTGAACCTTTAAACTTTGCTCTACTTGTCCCTGGCAGTTGACAAAAAACCTGCCCCCCCACATCCCTCCCTGGCCCCTGCATCCTTCCCTTTGATATCAGCGAGACTGGTAATGGTTGAATTGCCTTTCTTGTGAATGTACACTTATTCATGCTCTGAGTAGATGCTAATTGCTAGTGACAAAAATATGAATAAGATAGGAATTTTGGCCCCCAGAATCTTACTTGTAAAACATGGGAACCTGACGTGGAAACCACAAGAATGTCAGGCCTCCAGGACAGGAATTTTTGTCTGTCCCCTAATATTTACCTGTCCCCTAAAACAGCACCGGCACATGGTAGGTGCTTCGTCAATATGAGCTGTTAATGAATGATATTGTATATGGGCTTTATCATTGGCTGGGTTTACTCTAACTGTTCTCTGTTTTTATGTTTTTGTTTTGTTCTGTTTTGTTTTTCAGATGGAGTCTTGCTCTGTCGCCCAGGCTGGAGTGCAGCGGCACGATCTCAGCTCACTGCAACCTCCGCCTCCTGGGTTCGAGCGATTCTCTTGTCTCAGCCTCCCAAGTAGCTGATAGGCGTGTGCCACCACGGCCAACTAATTTTTGTGTTTTTAGTAGAGATGGGGTTTCACCATGTTGGCCTGGCTGGTCTCGAACTCCTGACCTCAAGTGATCTGCCTGCCTCGGTCCTGCAAAGTGCTGGGATTACAGGCATGAGCCACTATGCCCAGCCTTCTTCTCTGTTTTTAGACCTCTAGAGCAGTGGCCCCCAACCTTTTTGGCACCAGGGACCAGTTTTGTGGAAGACATGTTTTCCTTGGATGGGGAGGGGGATGGTTTCGGGATGAAACTGTTCCACTTCAGATCATCAGGCATTAGATTCTTAAAAGAAGTGTGCTGGCTGGGCGCAGTGGCTCACACCTGTAATCCCAGCACTTTGGGAGCCTGAGGCAGGCAGATCACGATCTGAGGTCGGGAGTTCGAGACCAGCCTGACCAACATGGGGAAACCCTGTCTGTACTAAAAATACAAAATTAGCCAGGCGTGGTGGCACATGCCTGTAATCCCAGCTACTTGGGAGGCTGAGGCAGGAGAATCGCTTGAACTCGGGAGGCGGAGGTTGCAGTGAGCCAAGATTGCGCTATTACTCTCCAGCCTGGGCAACAAGGGCAAAACTCCATCTCAAAAAAAAAAAAAAAGAAGTGTGCAACCTAGATCCCTCATGTGCACAGTTTACAATAGGGTCTGTGCTCCTATGAGAATCTACTGCTTCCAAGGCAGAGCTCAGGCAATAATGCTCACTGGCTGGCATCTCACCTCCTGCTCTGCACTGGTTCCTATCAGGTTCCTAACAGGCCACGAATCAGTACCGGTCCATGGCCTGGGGATTGAGGAGCCCTGCAAGGACCGCCTTGTCCTTTTGCCTTCTGTGTGTGGGAGGTTCATTTCTTTCAGTAATTTCTCAGGATGGACATAATGTGTCAAGAATCCGTCTTCACTAGGCAGGGCATGGCAGCTCACACCTGTGATTCCAGCACTTTGGAAGGCCAAGGCAGGCGGATCACCTGAGGTTAGGAATTTGAGACCAGCATGGCCAACAAGGTGAAACCCCGTCTCTACCAAAAGTACAAAAAAAAAAAAAAAAAAAATTAGCTAGGCATGGTGGTAGGTGCCTGTAATCCCGGCTGCTCAGGAGCCTGAGTAAGAGGATTGATTGAACCTGGGAGGCAGAGGCTGCAGTGAGCCGAGATTGCACCACTGCACTCCAGCCTGGGCGACAGACAGCAAGACTCTGTCTCAAAAAAATAGAATCTGTTTTCAGAGGTAGCATCATTAGGAAAAATAAAAATACAATATTGATTCAGAACATTTTATCTCACTAAACTGCTCTCCTCCATGATAGTGCCACCTCTTCTTTACCCTCAGCAAGCCACCAGTATCTCAAGTACCTTCTTTCTGGTATTTCTACTACATTTTTGATTTGCCAATTTAGCCAAAAAAAAAAAAAGCTACCACCAACAAAACTTACTGTGATAACCATTACAATGGAAAATCATAAGGGCTGGCAGGCAATGAAAACAGTGTTTTTCACTGAACAAAGCAAAACCCACCACTTAATACTTTTCTGTTTTATTGAAAAAGAACACTAATGATGGCTTTGCAGATACAAGTAAAATCTGACCTTCACGTATGTTAAATAATTTGTAGTTTCTTTTCTGGACATTTCTTTGTTGTCAGCTCTTACCAGATACAATCACAGAATGGAAATAACATCTGTCTTTTAATCCACCTGAAAAAGTTAAGTTATTGAAGTCCTCGTCTTTGTTATAATACTGAAAATTTTCTTTCCGATGGAAGGTTTTTTTTTTCTACAAGCAGAAATGTTACATTTTTATATCAAATATTTTTTGAATATGTGTGATTTGTTTTAAAGTTACTTTCTCTTCACAGAATTTTGAGAATTCAGCTACTTTTTTTCATGTTCCTATTTTTAATGGTTAACTCTTTAATATACCTGAGATTGTTTTGATGTCGTGTGCAGTCATACGTTAATTTTTCGAATCAGTGTAATTTGGGATTATTGTATTCTCCCAGGATGTCTATTCTTCTGCCAATAAGAATGTCACCCCTTTGCACACTGCCTGATAAATCACATGTTCATAAGACATAGACACCCATGCCGTTCATGTGTATGTCAAGGAGGGGAGATTGCTTTATATCCTATGCATTCTGTTCGTCTTCATTATTAAAGCAGTGCTTTAGAATGCTTTATTTTTTCAGTGCTTTTGTATATCCTAAAGAGGAAATAATTTTCTTCATCTTCTCCTATTCATTGACCTTCTCCATGTACTAATTATATGCGATACAAAAATAAATAATATGCATCTCTGCTTCCAGGTAGGTTATAGTTTTCCAGGAGATTCAAGCCCTCAGACAGTGATTTCTCTGACTGAGATGAACTTAACACAGGGAGTAGAAAAAGAAGATTGATTCATTCTAGCAGAGAAAGAAAATAATAGAATTTGAATCTAAATTTATTTTTTATCTCATTTTTTAAATTTTCAGTTTTTATATTCATTGTATAATAACATATAAATGTTAGTTTATTGTAATAATCTATAAGTAAATATACTTAATATTAGTGGTGTACACTCCAAAGTTTTCACTGTTAGAGCACAGGATCATTACAGTTTAGTCAGCACCGTCCTAACGTAAACCTAAATAATACTGTGCTCTGATGAGTGGTATTGTGGCAGGCCATGAGGTGCTGTGGGAACACAAATCTGGCAAAGTTTGCCAGAAAATGAGAGGCGATTCCCGAAAAATAGGTGATATAGTCAAGGTCATCTTTTTTATCATTGAACATTTGTCAACTAATCACAAACTTTTATTTATTGTGATTATTATATCGAGTAAGTTTGGTAATGATTATTAAGAATAAAGTTACAATTTCTGATGTACAAGATTGCTTTCCCTGACATGAATACATTGTGTCATTGTTATGAATGTATCCATCCGTTGAGGGAGGATTTTATCACAGACTTGACACAGACTTCCACTTAACATGATTACTCATTAGCCTCCTTAAACATCAGGACTACAGGAATAACCTTACATTTTAGATTACATTATTGAAATCCAATAACCAGTTTGTTGATAAACACCCTTAAAATATTAGGTCTTTTGTTCAGTAATGGCTACAATAATAAAAATGTGCCAAACTGTATTTGTCATTTTAAAGCCATTATTTCTCAAAAAGAATGGTTTATGCTTTAGCTGCCATTTTAATTAAGCTTGTTAAAAATGAAATGGCCTAAGGATGAGCTCTGTAAACTCCACGTGGGCAGGGCCACTGTTGTATCATGCCTTTGCCAGTGTGGTGATGAGGAGGCCAGGACCTGGCAGGTGTGCTTAGTGGACCTAATGAACAACTGCCTGAAGAATGACGTGAAGAGGGAGGAGATTGTCACCACTGCCATTGGCTGCTAGAGCTTATTTTAGATATATCTGTGATTCATTATTCTTTTGTCACACTTCAGCTTGCCAATTCTGTAACTCCTTGGGATATCTTGCTGAGCTTAATTGCAGCTGCCACTCATGATCTGGATCATCCAGGTGTTAATCAACCTTTCCTTATTAAAACTAACCATTACTTGGCAACTTTATACAAGGTTAGTGCAATTTTATCATCAAGACTTACTATTTTTGCATTCTAGAAAATGTTTCATATTTTGAAGAAATGAAAGTAATGAAAATAAATTCTCAGTGAATATTAGAATTTTAACCAGATTAATATTGCTAACAGTATTGTTAGTAATGATATGTCCAGAAAGAGACGTATCATTAAGTAACTCAGAAACGTCCTTTGTTGTAGAATACCTCAGTACTGGAAAATCACCACTGGAGATCTGCAGTGGGCTTATTGAGAGAATCAGGCTTATTCTCACATCTGCCATTAGAAAGCAGGTAGGTTGGATTAAGACAAATTTAATTTGTTATTGGTTATAGAAGTTAAGTGGGTAAAGTAATTTTATAAAGTTTTAAAAATTGTGATGTTCAGGTATTCTGCGGTTTTCAGTGTTTGTCAAATTATATACAATTTTAATAATTTAGACCTATACTACTGTATAGTCAGTAACATTTTAATGGATAGTTATTTTTATAAAAGACTATTCCATGGATTTGAATACTATAAAATCACTCCAAATACACAATGGCTCAGGCATAGTATACTGCTTATTTACATAAATAGATATTACATATTTCCATACTCAGCTGAATAAAACCTTAAGGTCTAGGTATAAAGGTTAAGTGGATGGAATGTAAACATTCTATTATATTAAATAGATTTATTAAAATCTGTTCCCAGAAGTTTTCAAAACTGACAAGAAAGTAAAGACAGTGCCTTAATATCCTCAATAGCATAATCCTGGAGTCACACTTCTGGAGCTATAGGATACAATAATGAATGAAAAAAACCCTAATATTTTAGAAAAAAAAATAAGTGGGCTATTTTAGAACCTAATAAAGAGCATTAATGTGAATAACACGATGGTGATGGTTTATAAAATCTCACATGCGGGCGCCGGCTGCGCTCGCCCTCGTAATCCAGACTTTGGCGAGGCCGAGACGCGCGGAATCACGAGGATCAAGGAGATCGAGACCAATCCGGGCTAACATGCGGTGAAACCCCGTCTCTACTAAAAAATTTTAAACAAAAACTCCCAGCTCGCGCGACCCGTGCCCAGCGGGCGCGCTGGTAGTTCCCAGCTACTCGGAGGCTGACGGCCACCGCACGCCGAGAATGGCCCGTAAACCCAGGAGGCGGAGGCTTGCAGGAGCTGAGACATCCGGGCCCACCTGCTCCCCAGGCGCCCGGCGCAGACAGAGTAAGACTCTGCCTCAAAAAAAAAAAAAAAAAAAAAAATCTCAACATCATTTCGTAGTGTGGGCCACACACAAGCTTTTTAGTAATGTTACACTGAGGGAAAATGCAAGTCACGAAACCATGAAAGTGGATCGAAGCCATCCACGTCAAGAAAAGTGGTGAGGCATAAAAATATGTTTGAGTATTAAAATTTAAGTTCCACCTGCTGTTCAATGGTTTCCCTTTCATAATTTAAAACAACTTTATAAAAAACTAAGTATTTTATGTAATGACCGTGAGAAAAAAGTTGGACTTTATTTTTTATTTTTTTAAATCTTTATTCACAGATACCATTTGGAGTATGATAATACTTCTGGTACATAAAATCATTTTTTGCTGTAGTACAAATACGAAAATTGCTTAAACACACTGTATATGTAAATTATGATCTTAAAATTAAGACAGATTAAAATGTTTGCTTCATTATTCCCTTTTTAAAAATCATGTTTTTCATTTGATGATTAACCCTGTTGAGTTCTCAGATTTAATAAAAATGGAAATAAGGAATACTACCTAATAGCATTATTTAATGTTTTCTTCATTTAGAGTTTGCTTTATTTAACATTCAATATTGTGAGTCTTTGTATCTATTTGACAGCTCTTTACTGATCATTATACAGAGATAGTGTTTGCTATGGCCCATTAAAACAAAAGGCAAGAATTTTTTTTAAAGTGTATTTATCTTAAGTGACCTGAGGCAGTTTTATAAATGATGTATGTATTTGCTGTTTGTATTAACATGTTACCTTTTCCTTCCAGAAAATTGGATATGCATTTACAGATAACTGATTGGTTCTTGAGTTTAACCTTGAAAACACAGTTGACTCTGAACTTTATTAAGTTGCTCAGGGGAATTGCAACAGGCATCTTAGTCAAAATGTCTGTAGGAGTCAGCTGTTGAATGGGTCATTATTCTTTCTATTTGAATCTTCCTTCTGCCTTCAGATCTCAGGCACTAAAAAGGAAACCAAAGTTGTGTAATTACCCTTAGCACAAGAATTTTCCAGCAAAGAATCCCAGCAAGGAACTTTCTCAGACAACATACCAATGTTATATTGATTTTTGTTTTTTAAGCAAATAATACCACCTTGACTGGCAAAATAAAGGCTCTCCTTTTGGAATGTTTGCATATTGGTATTTTCCTACAAACTCTCTTGGTTTTAGTTTTGATTATTTTAATAGCTTTTTTTGAAGCATTCCATGAAACTCATTTTTTTGTGTGATAAATTTTAAATTGAATGATAGTTGGATATTTTAGGGTACCATAAAGCCTTCCGATTATTACGGTTAAGAAAAAAAAATCAAGAAGTAAACATTTAATTGAAAGTCTTGTATTTTCTCTTTGTATTTCTCTAATTCCAGGCAACAAATGGAGACACAGATAGGTGCTCTGATACTAGCCACAGACATCAGTCGCCAGAATGAGTATCTGTCTTTGTTTAGGTCCCATTTGGATAGAGGTGATTTATGCCTAGAAGACACCAGACATAGACATTTGGTTTTACAGGTAAAATGGGGCTTGGAAACATCCTATTTCTAGGATAAATTATGTGACTGTCAAACTAAAAAATGAAATATTCTAGTGTAGTTTTTCAGAGTGGTTAAATCTTGAGGGCAAGCTAAGGAATTTCCTTCGATTAGCACACACTCCTTCCAGAAGGAGATCACTGGTGAATCTGCTACCTAGGAAGGCATCATCGGTTATGTGTTTTTCATACTCAAGATTTCTGATGAAGACAGTTTTATAAGATTAGGGTACCAATTAAGAAATAGCATTTTATTCTCATAAATTCTTACATCTAAAATAGGAGAATTATATTTCTGGCTTATTTATTTATATTTATGGTTAATCCAGTCCTTGCACTTGGTTCTTTGGTATTATTGTCAAGTGTGTATATATCTTAAAGCAATATTAATGTTTTGTTTGCTAGATGGCTTTGAAATGTGCTGATATTTGTAACCCATGTCGGACCTGGGAATTAAGCAAGCAGTGGAGTGAAAAAGTAACGGAGGAATTCTTCCATCAAGGCACGTTACAGTATTGAGCGATAATTAATCCATCCAGTTCATTTTTTTAACATCATAAGAATAAAATAACTCAGTATTTATACGGGTCTAACAGTAGAGTCTTGATATTTTTAGTAACAATTCACAATAGATATACATATAATCAATACTCTACAAATTGAGTATCTGTTTTGAAATTTAGAAGTCCTCTTTTGGAATGATCAGATGTATTTATGCATTTATGAGTAGAGATAGATTAGGTTTGGAATTTTGCTGTACAGAAAGACTTCCCTGAACTTGCTTTATCCTTGTCATGTGTGGAGGGCCATATGAACATGAAAAACTTGTGTGTGTGTAATTTAAAGCCCAGATCCAGGAATCTTTATTTCATGAACCTTCCTTTCAGGTTGTATATTAATGTGTTATAAATTACAGTCTTGGGATGACATCTAGTGAAAGTTTTCTACCTCTTGCATTTAAATAAAATATCAGCTTGGCAATCTCTTCTATGTGTGAATAACTTAAAAGTTTAAAAGAACTAATTGTGAAGGAGGATTAAGTGTGTTTTCCTAAGAAATGCACAGGTATGTTGAAGCCTTATGTATTTAACCAGTAGATATTCTTCATATTAATACTCCTTTTTTTTCCATTTATAGGAGATATAGAAAAAAAGTATCATTTGAGTGTGAGTCCACTTTGCGATCGTCACACTGAATCTATTGCCAACATCCAGATTGGTAACTATATATATTTAGATATAGCTGGTTAGAAAAATGCCACTGTTTTATCAAGAAGGGAAATATATTTGAAATATAAAATATTAAAATTATGCTCATTTCTATTTTTTAAAATAATTTAAGAAATTTTACCCTTGTTTTCCCTTGTTACGACTTTTCTAATTCTCATTTAATTTTGGATGTAAAAGCATATTTTGCAGAACAGGCAGCAGCAATAACTTGTTTCTGTTCTTATGTAAATAAGAATCTATTATTTGCCCATGTGGAAGCTTATTTTGCATCATTTGGGACTGCCATTTAAAAATGGATAGGTAAACAAAGAAATGACAAAAATAAGATAAATAACAGTGGACAGGTGACCCACTGAGCCTGATCATAATATGAAGACCAGCTTCTGCCACTGCCTTTCCGGACTCTTACCACTGCCTGTTGATTAAATCTAACTCTTCAACATCCTAGACAGCCCCTTATAATCTAGCTTCAAATGCTCTGCAGCCATCTTGACTCAGCTTCCCTCTCACTTGCCTGCAGCATCTCGGGACGCTTCTGTGTTTCCCAAGTCTACGCTGTTCTTTCATTCTTTGTGCCTCGCCAGTGCTTTCCATGGGCCTCATAGAGTTATTTTTCTTGAAGATGCAGCTCAAATGTCACCTTCTCCAGAAGCTGCTCTCCACTTGCTTTAGGCGGAGTCAGTCACTTTTCTTCCAGATTCCAAAGTGCCTGATCCACTTGGTTGTGTATTCCTGGAGCCTAGCGCCACACTGGAAGCAGGAGGCCCTTGAGAACTATGTGTTGAGTGAACTAACTGTAATATTACAGAAAGCATAATGAAAGTGTCCTGTGACTGAAGTATGTGTAGCTTGTTGCAGAAGTTCACAGGAAGGTTGACTAGGATTGAGTGTGTTGGGCTTTGGGTATAAAGGAGGAGGATTCTGCGGGGGCAGTAGCTCAACAAGGAATAGAGAGAGGAGTGTGATTTGGGTAGCTGGTGTTAAATAGGGCCTTTGAGAATCAGACTGAACACAGTGAAATATGTGCCCAAAGTTCAGAAAGATGAGGTTTCCAGAAACTCAGAAGGTAGCACAGTATGTGCTACATTGTGATTGCAATGGATGCTGGTGGAAGAAAAGTGCGTAGTGGCCAATTTGACTGCAGAGTGACAGGTAGAGAAGGGAAGAGCATGTAGAAGTGTGGCCCAGACTTTAGGAGTGTGAGGGATGCCAAATCTCCCAGAGAGCTCAGACTGGCCAGGAATGCTGAGGGTAGCAGATGCTTTTCTTTTGGGAGGATAGTGAAACAATTTAGAACCAGATATGCTTTGTCTTGATTCTAAAGTAGAATAATCTTCAAATGCAAAAGAATACATTAGAAATGGACAAAAGTAATCCCAGCACTTTGGGAGGCCAAGGCGAGCTGATCACTTGAGGTCAGGAGTTCGAGACCAGCCTGGTCAAGATAGTGAAACCCCCCCACCTCTACTAAAAATACAAAAATTAGCTGGGCGTGATGGCCACTCGGGAGGCTGAGGTAGGAGAATCGCTTGAACCTGGGAGGCAGAGGTTGCAGTGAGCTGATACCGTGCCACTGCATTCCAGCCTGGGCAACAGAATGAAACTCCATCACTCCATCTCAAAAATAAATAAATAAATAAGTAAAATGGACAAAAGAGAATTGAATCGAAGACAGGCGAATGGGTAGTCAACTCAGTTACTTTTAATATTAAATGTATTTTTATCTGAGTAAACTACTCCCTTGTTTAATGGGAGAACTTGCAAATGAGATTTAAAACATTGCAATTTTTATAAGGTAACAACTAGATCCCTTTCACTGTTCATCTCAAGCTATTGATCTTGTCAGTGTTGTACAGATGTAGAATGGGTTGTCAGGGATAAGGTCACTGATCTGATGGTGATCGTTAACATCTGCTGACTACACACAACCACCTTAGGGGACAGGCGCTTTGAGCATCCTTATTTTCAGATGGTTTGCCCACTTCATGCAGTCAACAGGTGTTGGTGTTGGCCTTCAAATCCAGGTCTTTCTGACATCAAATCCAATCCCAGCCTCTTAGCAACTCACCAAGCAGTGATTACTACTCCCCAGCATAGGGGCAGTATGTGCAAGTCATGTTGAACTAATACAGTTTCCTTCTTTGATAGGAATACTAATTTTGTTGAACAAGAAAATATCATGTACTGGATAAGAGTAAGGCATTTGACAAGGCGTCCTGTGAAATCTGTGAAGATAAAGTAGAGGCTTGTGGGGCCAGTACAATTAAATGGATTCACAAATGGTTGAACAGCTGTGTTCGAGGTACTAATTAATAGAGAGTCCTGCCCTCTGAGAGAGAGGCTGTGTCCATGGCTCTGGCCTGTTCATTTTTATCAGGTATTTAAGACCTAAAAGAAATTTTAGGTTAACATAGAGCCAGAAGTGATAGCTAATTTGTTGGCTGTTGAAGGTAAGATCCCAAGGATCTCAACCAGTTGGAACAGTGAGAGGGATGAAATAAGGTGAATGGTGTGAAACCTATAATAATAAGGGCCTGCATGTGGGTACACAACTCGTGGCTCATGACTTTATGGCACGTAGGAAAGACAGGGCTTTGGGTGGCTGGCTCAACATGACACTGTAGTGTGAGGATGGCTGCCAGAAAGCCGCTGTGTGCTTTGACTGTAATGACACTTTTCTATGTTTGCTATCTCTTTCTCCTTACCAGAACATAAGCTCCTTGAGGGCAGGGATCTTGTCTGTCTTATTCACTGCTGTATACCCAGGCACAGTGCCAGTGACATAGTAGGTTCTCAGTAAATATGTGTGAAGGGAATAGATCAATGAAAGAAAGCCTTATTGCACATATTGTACATAGTATTTCAGATACCATAATTATATACACTTAAAAATTCAGCCATCAGACCATATATAACTTTCCTGATTAAAAGTAGTGGATGCTAGTTGCTTTAATTCTGCTGAGATTCTTATGTTGGATAAATGGAACCTATGTTGTCTGTGTTCCACATGGTCTTTTGCTGCAACGAGTCTTGGATATGAAGACAATTTTAAAGCAGTGATAGAATCTGAACGTATATTTTCCCCATTCTTAACAGATCAAAATGTGAGAAAGATGTTATTTGTTCCCGATATATATGATTTGATTGATAGCTATTTTCTAGAGGGCTTCTTTTGACCCTGTGTAAGATACTACTTAGTATTAAGTCAGATCTAATGTGCAGTGGAGTGCTGTATAACCTAAAGATGCAAACAATCCTGAAATCACTCATTTTCCTTTTCTGACTGTGAATTAAGGGAGATTATATGAATTGTTTATCAAATAGGTCTCTGGTACACAGTTGGTGTCCACTTTAATTATTTTTTTTCACTAACCCCACCTGTTATTTTCAGACTGACTCTTATCATAAGTTTTGGCTTTATAAATTCTGAGTTAAAAAAAATGACCAATTGTAATCATGACCAGGCATGAAGATTCCATCCCTGAGGGGTAAAGCAGTAGACTACTGCCAGCTCCACTTCAGTTCAGGCCACATCACCCTCAGTCCTGAAGGAGACCCCTTCTTAGCCTCCAGTTGTTGCCCTGCAACTCTGCCTCAAATTGGGTTATGCCCGGGTATCCTCAGAGTTGATATGGCCAGTGTACGTTTGCTTAAGTAGAAGAATGTAGTTGTGCCACTGAGAAGGATAACCGGAAAAGATTGGATATGTTTGTCAGTTCACTTTTACTTAAATTTCCATTGAGTTACTTAAGAAATCAGTTCTTCAAAGCAGATATGTGCATTTATAGACTCTGTCACCTACACACACACAGGAATTTTTTTTTTTTTTTTTTTTTGATATGGAGTCTCGCTGTGTTGCCCAGGCTGGAGCGCAGTGGCGCAATCTCCACTCACTGCAAGCTCCGCCTCCCAGATTCACGCCATTCTCCTGCCTCAGCCTCCCATGTAGCTGGGACTATAGGTGCCCGCCACTGCGCCCGGCTAATTTTGTATTTTAGTAGAGATGGGGTTTCACCGTTTTAGCCAGGATGGTCTCGATCTCCTGACCTCGTGATTCGCCCGTCTCAGCCTCCCGAAGTGCTGGGATTACAGGTGTGAGCCACCGCACCCAGCCAAGAAATCAGTTCTTCAAAGCAGATATGTACATTTATAGACTCTGTCACCTACACACACACACAGGAATCTTTTGAAAAAGATCTAGGTAATACTGGAGTAGGACGTAGGAAGGTTAACACTGTATAGATGATGTTTTAAAGATAGAGTTTCAGCATATATGTTAATAACTTTTTCTTCTGTTTATTTTCTCAAGGTTTTATGACTTACCTAGTGGAGCCTTTATTTACAGAATGGGCCAGGTTTTCCAATACAAGGCTATCCCAGACAATGCTTGGACATGTGGGGCTGAATAAAGCCAGCTGGAAGGGACTGCAGAGAGAACAGTCCAGCAGTGAGGACACTGATGCTGCATTTGAGTTGAACTCACAGTTATTACCTCAGGAAAATCGGTTATCATAACCCCCAGAACCAGTGGGACAAACTGCCTCCTGGAGGTTTTTAGAAATGTGAAATGGGGTCTTGAGGTGAGAGAACTTACTCTTGACTGCCAAGGTTTCCAAGTGAGTGATGCCAGCCAGCATTATTTATTTCCAAGATTTCCTCTGTTGGATCATTTGAACCCACTTGTTAATTGTAAGACCTGAACATACAGCAATATGAATTTGGCTTTCATGTGGAACCTTGAATATGCAAAGCCCAGCAGGAGAGAATCCAAAAGGAGTAACAAAGGAAGTTTTGATATGTGCCACGACTTTTTCAAAGCGTCTAATCTTCAAAACGTGAAAGTTGAATTGTTCAGCAACAATCTCTTGGAATTTAACCAGTCTGATGCAACAATGTGTATCTTGTACCTTCCACTAAGTTCTCTCTGAGAAAATGGAAATGTGAAGTGCCCAGCCTCTGCTGCCTCTGGCAAGACAATGTTTACAAATCAACTCTGAAAATATTGGTTCTAAATTGCCTTGGAGCATGATTGTGAAGGAACCACTCAAAACAAATTTAAAGATCAAACTTTAGACTGCAGCTCTTTCCCCCTGGTTTGCCTTTTTTCTTCTTTGGATGCCACCAAAGCCTCCCATTTGCTATAGTTTTATTTCGTGCACTGGAAACTGAGATTTATCATAGAGTACCGCCAAGCTTTCACTCCAGTGCTGTTTGGCAATGCAATTTTTTTTTAACGATTAGTTTTTAATTTGGGGCGGGAGGGGAAGAACACCAATGTCCTAGCTGTATTATGATTCTGCAGTGAAGACATTGCATGTTGTTTTCACTACTGTACACTTGACCTGCACATGCGAGAAAAAGGTGGAATGTTTAAAACACCATAATCAGCTCAGGGTATTTGCCAATCTGAAATAAAAGTGGGATGGGGAAGTGTGTCCTTCAGATCAAGGGTACTAAAGTCCCTTTCGCTGCAGTGAGTGAGAGGTATGTTGTGTGTGAATGTATGGATGTGTGTTTGCGTGCATGTTTGTGCATGTGTGACTGTGCATGTTATGTTTCTCCATGTGGGAAGAGATTTGAAATGTAAGCTTTTATTTATTATTTTAGAATGTGACATAATGAGCAGCCACACTTGGGGGAGGGGAAGGTTGGTAGGTAAGCTGTAACAGATTGCTCCAGTTGCCTTAAACTATGCACATAGCTAAGTGACCAAACTTCTTGTTTTGATTTGAAAAAAGTGCATTGTTTTCTTGTCCCTCCCTTTGATGAAACGTTACCCTTTGACGGGCCTTTTGATGTGAACAGATGTTTTCTAGGACAAACTATAAGGACTAATTTTAAACTTCAAACATTCCACTTTTGTAATTTGTTTTAAATTGTTTTATGTATAGTAAGCACAACTGTAATCTAGTTTTAAGAGAAACCGGTGCTTTCTTTTAGTTCATTTGTATTTCCCTTGTTACTGTAAAAGACTGTTTATTAATTGTTTACAGTTTGTTGCAACAGCCATTTTCTTGGGAGAAAGCTTGAGTGTAAAGCCATTTGTAAAAGGCTTTGCCATACTCATTTTAATATGTGCCTGTTGCTGTTAACTTTTGATGAATAAAAACCTATCTTTTCATATTTTTATCTTTGACATTTACCTTTTAACTCAATCCTTTGGAAAACACAATGCTAAATTACAAGGAAATCAAAGGTAGCTTCTTGGCTCTTGCATTCATCCCTCAGATGTTTACTCAGTCCGAGCTTATCTACTAATGTCTCACCTTGCAAGTGAGTAAGCCGAAGCCTAGTTAGGGCTGTTCGGCGTCCTGACTAACACAGGGGAGAGGTCAGCTTTGAGCCAGGCCTTTTGTTCCCACAGTGGTGAACTGCCTAAGACATCAGCAACTCTTGCAAGTACTAAAATACTAGTTGTATTTATTTCTATCAATCATTGGCCTTTTTAAAGTGATAAGAAAAGGCCACTCCATTCTACTTGATTGATACCAATGTAAAAAAGGTACCACTGTGCCATTCCTGTATCTTCCCAGGTCCAATTCATTAGAAGGGATATGGTGCAAACTTCTAAGTCAAACACATTAATATATTATTTGTACAGAAGAGTGTTGATGTCCAATAGAAACAGAATGCAAGCCACGTAATTTTCAGTTTTCTAGTAGCCACGTTTAGAAAACATGGAATTTTAGTAATATCTATTCCAATATATCCAAAATATTGTATCATTTTAAAATGTCAATATAAAAACAATGAGATGTTTCACATTCTTTTGGGGGGTACTAAGTCTTTGAAATCCAGTGTATATTGTGTACTTAACAGCACATCTCAATTTGGACTAGTCATATCTCAGGCACCCAATATCCACATGTGGCTAGTGGCTACCATATTGGACAGTGTGGGTATAGAGGCCTGAGGGTAGTAGAGGAATGTGGTCAGCTGGTCACTCTCGCGAGATGGCCATACCTTGGCCAATATTTAATGTGTACAGAAAGTCTGATAAACTCATAGATCCTTAAAAACTCAGGCGCAGTGTTTCAGTACATAGAGAGTGGAACTATCATGGCAAACCCACATTAACCAAGCTCACAGTAACTATTTTTTTAAAACACTATCAGTATTTTAATTTACAATGAGAAATGTAACTATCAATTATTCTCTCCCTTTAGGCAAATCTTCCTGGGAAGCCAAATTATGATCAGCTGGTGAGCATGGATTCTGAGCAAGGGAAGCAAGTTGCCTCGTGCACCCATGTCCCTCTGGGGATGTATCTTCTGTGATATTCATGTTTGTGGACCAGGGTACCAGCTTCCCCTGGAAGGTGCTAGAGATTCTCTGCCAGTAGTTGCTTCTCCACATCAGCTTCTGATTGGCACGTCCATTAGATAACGTCATTACCTCAAGCCTTGTTTCAGTTGAGCTCACCTGGGTGCCATTCTGCCTGTATACATCATTGCTTCTGCTCTGATCCATTGTTTGTGTTACAGTTTGAAACTCAAAAGATCATCCTATTTCCACATTCTCAGGGGGACTGCGGGTGTGGCTGCCATTTCCTGCCTATGCATATAATAAACCCATTGAAAAGTTGTTTTGTTATGTATATTTGAGGATCACCTTCTATAGCCCTACTTTTTTTTTTTTTTTTTTTGAGACAGGGTCTCATTGTTAACTAGGCTGGAGTGCAGTGGCATGATCACTGCAGCCTCCACCTCCTGGGCTTAAGTGATCCTCCCACTCAGCTTCCTGAGTGCCACCACACCGCCCAGCTAATTTTTTAAAAACATTTTTGTGGCCAGGCATGGTAGCTCACACCTGTAATCCCAGCACTTTGGCAGGCTGAGGCAGGTGGACCACCTGAGGCCAGGAGTTCGAGGCCAGCCTGGCCAACATGGTGAAACCCCGTCTCTACTAAAATACAAAATTAGCTGAGCGTGGTGGTGCATGCCTGTAATCCCAGCAACTCAGGAGGCTGAGGCAGGAGAATTGCTTGAACCCAGGTGGCGGGGGTTGCAGGGAGCAGAGATTGTGCTATTGCACTCCAGCCTGGGCAATAGAGCAAGACTCCGTCTGAAAAAAAAAAAAAAAAAACCTTGCAGAGACAAGGTCTCACTTTGTTGGCTTGGCTGGTCTTGAACTCTTTGGCTCAAGCAGTCCTGCAACCGTGGCCTCCCAAAGTGCTGGGATTACAGGTGTGAGAAACTGCATCAGGCCTATAGCTCTGCTGCTTAAATAGGACCTATATTACTGGAGTGTTGATTTTTTTCTAGAAAAATTTTAGGAAACAGTTAAATATTTAAAAGATTACTTTTTTAAAAAGCAAGTAAATATTACAGAACAGAATGCAAAATTTATTTTACATGGGAGACTAAAAATTTTCACACACATGGCCACCCTTTGGGCCTCCTGGCTCAACATTTCAGGGACTGAGGGAGTCTCTGCTCTAGGAGTAAAAGGTCCTTGGAGAGAAAATTTTAAAAGTCCTAACCTCAAGAAAGAAAAACAAATTGGTTCCTGGTCAATATTTGTACTCAATGTAAATGTGATGGTTTGTAATGATACTCTTTGTATAAAAGTAAAAATCATATTTTATGTCCTTTGCAAACAAATATATTTGTACCTGAGGTACAGATTAGAGGTGCTAGTAATTCCTTGAAGACTCTGAAAATGATCTCTTTTCCAAAATGGTTTTTTGGTTTTATTAAACTTTCTATTTTCTTAAAACTTTCACATCAGGTATTTCCAATGTTTTCAAGCATGTATAAATATTTTAATGTATAAATGTTGTTTAAAATCCCCTCAGTCAGTATCTCCTGAGAAAATACACAGTGACCAATAGCTAATAGGAATTCAGTATTGCTTTCAAAGGAATGTGCATATTAATCACTGTAGCATTGGCATACAGTTGAAACATGGAGTAATATAGATCTGTGCAAGACTTAGCAGCTGTTCCTTGCTAATGACTTGTGTCATCTGGAAGGCCCCCAAGAGCCCATGGTCTACAGGTGGAATGACTACCAGTTGGGAGATGATGGAGAGCACCCAGCAGGTCTCCTCCATCTTCCTGGCTCCTGTGCTCAGCATGGGCTGGTGTACATTGGGCCATTAATAAATGTTTGTTGAACAAATTAATTTGGAATTAATGTGTTCCCTTTTTAGCTATCAATTTATTACTAGGAGATTATATTGAAACCCTTCTGTCTATACTGGAGTCATGTGGTAAGCAGTATCCAAGTTTCTGTTGTGTGCAGAAGATAGCACTAGATATAATAAAGGGGGTATTAAAAACTACAAACCTTGTTTTCTGTTCTCAACCTGTCTGGGTGACAGAATAGTATGTGCAACATGTTACATAATATGGCGGATTTCTGTATGGTGCAATATAAGTAGTGTTGGGTTGTTTGGGAGAATGTGGGGTTTTGTTCAGATAATGATAAAAATGACACCATATCTACTAATTCTTGTATTTATAAAATTGTTGGCTGGGTGTGGTGGCTCACGTCCATAATCCCAGCTCTTTGGGAGTCCGAAGCAGACAGATCCGACATTAGGAGTTCGAGACCAATCTGGCCAACATAGCGAAACCCCATCTCTACTAAAAAAAAGTACAGAAATTAGCCGGGCATGGTGGTGTGTGCCTGTAATCCCAGCTACTGGAGAGGCAGAAGCAGGAGAATCTCTTGAACCCAAGAGGCAGAGGTTACAATGAGCTGAGATTGCACCACTGCACTCCAGCCTGGGCAACAGAATAAGACTTCATTTCAAAAATAGTTAACATCTATGACCGATAAAGTTACTTAGCCTTCAAATTTGATTCTAAAATAGTTTTAAATGTTCAGTATGCTACTTTAGGTAAAATACTTTCATCAATTACATATTTTAGTCTCATACCTACACATTCTAAGTTGTCCTGAAACCCAGCTTAAAGTCTAACAGAATGGTGGGGAAGACAGAAACACGTTTTTTTTTTATTTTTGTTTTGTGGATGTGTGTGTGTGTGTGTGTGTGTGTGAGATGGAGTCTTACTCTGTTGCCCAGGCTAGAGTGGAGTGGCGTGATCTTGGCTCACTGCAACCTCCACCTTCCGGGTTCAAGCAACTCTCCTGTCTCAGCCTCCGGAGTAGCTGGGATTACAGGTGTGCCCCACCACGCCCGGCTAATTTTTGTATTTTTAGTAGAGACGGGGTTTTACCATGTTGGCCAGGCTGGTCTTGAACTCCTGACCTCAGGTGATCCACCTGCCTCATCCTCCCAAAGTGCTGGAATTACAGGCGTGAGCCACTGCACCCGGCCACTCCTCTTAATATTAGATTTCTTGTTGGCTATAATTTAAAATTGAAGAACAGTGATGTAATTGGTTTACTGAAGCTTTCCACTGGTCCCATCAATAAGTCTTTGCCAAGACATTCCATCTTGTATTACAACACCTATCTGTAAGCTGTACATTTATTTACATGACATTTCTGAACACAGATTTGAAGTATTTCTTTATTGTTGAGCCATGTCCTGTAAAGAAACAGTAGACTGTAATGATTTCCCAAGTTCCCTTAACTTAGTTGAAATTAGTAAAAGTTACAGATCTAAAGATGAACCTTTTGAAGGAAATATTAGAAAGGATCGTGCTTGCCTTGGTCCACTCAGGCTGTTAGAACAAAGAACCAGAAACTGGGTGACTTATAAACAACAGTTATTTCTCACAGTTCTTGAGGCTGGAAATCTGAGATCAGGTGCTGGAATGGTCAGTTCTGGTAAGCACTGTCTTGACAGCTTGTCAGACCTAGGTTTCGGTCCTTAGGCAGGTTACCTAATCTTCTGAGTGGCTCCCTAACCTATAAACTGTCTGGTCCTTAAAGTAAAATTAACTATTGACATATGGTAAGTGCTAAATCAGGTCACTATGGCTATTCTCAGTTCATTTCTTGATAATTTCTACCTGTATAAACGCATGGATACAATTGTACCTCATGATATCTTTATTTGAGCTCCTGGCACTGATTCACTGTAGAGGCTTCCTACTCAAATTCATGAGGGAGAACCTGATTGGAACAGCTCATCAAGGCTGTGTCCTGGGTTACAGAGCAGTCTCTGCATTACCAGGCGTGCCCCTTGCAGAAGGGAAGGCAGGGGTTGGGGGGATCTGGACAGCCCAGCCCCCACGATAAGTACCTTACGCACTTCTCTCCCCTTGTACTCACGCTAGTATTTCAGAGTGATTTCCAACCATGCTCTAGTTGTATCCTTTTTCACCCTTAAAATACCTAGTTTCCACAACACAGTACCTGGGGAATACACCTTTCACCTTTCGATAAAAACCGTATCTGGCTAACGAAGGGGGTGGTCGCTAGGCAACATTAACAGAATGCTTTTATACCTTTGGTTAAAATCTTGTTATGAAGAGTCTGGCCTTTCTCCCCAAATTAAGGCTTATCCAGTTGGGTTATGAAGGACTGCCCTGAGATAACCATTTGGTATGAACAGGAGGCACTGTTTGAGCTGCCTTAACGTTTACCCTCCTGAAAATGTCTAAAAGACACTTGTGTTCTACTCTGCCCTTAACAAAGGAGCCGAGCCCTCTGTGACCTTAACAAGGGGCTGGAGGATGTATCAGAGAAGTTCCAGCTTTAGGAACATTAAGGTTTCTAGACCACATGAACTGGACTAAGGATAACAGTCTTGGGGGGAAGTGTGCAAAAGTTCTAGATCCTTACTTGGTTATGCTACTTTTATTATCCCATCCTTAAAGGATCACTTTAAGGATCAAGACCAAGGAAGAGCTAGATTGTTTATAAGGTTTATAGGGCAAGTCTAAGAAGAATCCTAACAAATAGGATCAATAGGGTAGCAGAGAAGAATGCTACATCTCTAGGATGAGAAAGGGAAAGAGGTCACAGAAACAGGACCCTACTACAATTGAAACCAAGTGTCCTGTTCTGTCTGACAATCCCAGCGCTGACTTTGTTGGGCTGAAAGATTCTATCCCACGGAGAGAACTTCTATTCTGGAGAAGTTATCGGAACTATGGTTTTTCCTACGTATTTGTTTCTGCTAGTTGTTATTACTACGTGTATTCCTCTTCACCAGAGACACAGACACATCGGCATTCCTGACAGAGAAAGAAGACACACGTTTTATGCGAAGGGCCTGGGACTGGGGAAACAACCAGAACTAGAGACTGCAAGTCCTACCCCTCCTACACCAAGCCTGCAAAAGCAAGTGCACAGGATGATGCCTTTTACAGGTGCCAGGGACTACCAGAGAAATCATTCTATTGGAAACTACAGAGACCCTGTGTAAAATAATGCAAAAGTAAAGATAACTTAACAGGGGATCATGTAAAGCTCCAAGTCCAGTGTTCTCTGACTCAGATCTTCTCATACTGTCTCATATATTCTCTCTCTCTCTCTATATATATATATATGGAAAGTCCCTCAATCAGAACTCAGATAAAACAGGAAAGTTAGTTACCTTTCTTTCTCACACCTAGCTGAGGTATAACTATTCTTAAGGTCTTTTACTTCAGGTGTTGTGTTGGGTGAAAGAAGCAGAAACTGAATGAGGTGGGTGTGGGAGAAGCTGGAAAAACGAATTTCACCCATCTCAGAAGCAGATTATGGGTTTGAGAACCCTGAGACAACTCAGATACTTCATGGCTGTCCTGTTTTAATGCTGTGATCCCTTTATATGAGAAAAAGTGAAAGGTGATTTTAAGAGCTTAATTTAAGGAATATAATTCCACTTGAAAAATGCAGAAAGAAAATTATTCTAAAGAAGCTCCTTGTGCAAAAGAATCTTACCTACTGTGAAAAAAGAAAACAAAAATGGAGGCACTATGGTCCAAGGAAAATAAAACAGTTTGCTTTATTTTAAAACAGTAACTTCCTTATATGGGGGCACTGTCCAAAATTCAATACTTATACAAAAATATGTTTCTTAGCAGGTCAAAATACGTTTCAGGTGAATTTTCTGAATTTTGTTAAAGAGAATTTTAAACCCCATAAAACGGATGGATGAGAGGTGAACATGAACATGTATAACATAAGTCATAGTACAAATTTAAGCAGAATAACTAAGCCATGTCATTACCCCAAGTCATTTTTAATATTTAGGAGAATGCATGTATTTTCGAGAAGTTAAAAGTGAATCTCTACTCCCATCTCCTAATAATCCCAGGAAGTATAACTTTCTACTTTTACTAGATTTAAATATTCCAAATATTTACTCCGGGTAGGATACTCTGGCATTAACTATAGCTGAGTGTATCAGAAATAGAAAAATCATGAAGATTTATAAAGCATTTTTAAAATAATCATTTACAGCAAGTCCTTAAAAGCCCCGATGAAAAGGCAGTTCTTCACTTCTAATAACACCTATGGTTTATATTGTGTAATATAATTAAACAAAACAGCGTTCTGACCAATGACAATTTATAGGAAATTCATTTGCCAAGTCTATGTTTCATTAAAGTTAATATTTTGGCTTATATTAAAATTTTGTTTAACTCTACTCTTACATTTCCAGAAGTATTAACTTAGCAAAGTCATCTTTATGATGCCATTTAATCAACTGAAAGGAAACAAGATGGTACATTCTGAGTTTTACTTAAGAAGAAATTTAATTCAATAATTTTATTCATCACTACTGGAAAACTACATCTTTCTTCCCTGTCAGTACTGGATGGCAATGACGTGAAAGCAGCTTTCCTGGTTCTCAACGTCCCTTCAGTGGGAAGCATTATAGAATTTCAGCAGTGAACATCATCTGGTTCCTATTCAAAACCCAGCTCCAAGAAAATGTGAGAGAGAATCTAAGATATAAGTTCTGTTCAAGGCAAGAAGTTTCCAATCTCAAATATTTCATGCCAACAACTTATGTTATACCAGCTGTTCCATCATTGAATGCTAAATGATCATTGAAAACAAACGAAGATAACAGTGCCCTCGTTGCCATCATTCATTACTAATTTTACATAAACTGTTTATGTCCAAAATATGCATATGTAACATTTACACAGATAAATTAGTGTTAAGAATTTAAAATGTGCAGTAACATCCACAAATGTCCTTTTGTGTTGTGAAATCTATACAATTGTTTTCAAAACTGGAAATCTGAAAGCCCTGGCCACATATTAGAAACATGTCAGAACACATGTAAGTTGTGGAGAGCACCAACGCTGACCATCTCACAAAATGAAAACCAAACTTAGTGCTTTCATTATTGCTTAATCCCCAATTAGCCTGAAAAGGAGACCACTGAATACTTAAGTCAGGTATTTACTAAATAGTGTCGATTTCTACTAGCAAACTTAGCCCTCACAAATCAACAGGGGAACCAGGAGTCTTTCGCAGCTCATTGTCTATTAGGAGTCTGATACATTTTCAATTAAAGCCTTCATTTTCCTGTTGGCTTCAACATGTGTGGCCCAAACAACACTCTCTCTGAGGTGGCCTCTGATTCAGACTTTGGAACTCCTTTTCAGCTTCATCTTGGCTATCACTTCGATACCGATAAGCAAATTTCTTTTCAGAGCCTCTGCTATGAGGGCAGCAGGGTCAGTAGCATCCACTGGCTTGGGCTTCACGTCTTGCTCTGACCTCTTCACTGACCGAAGTTTTACATTGTTCATATCTTTAAGGATCTCTAGCATATTTGGCATTTCAGGTTTCTTTGGATTGTTCTTAACCAAAGTCTTTCCAGCATTGGCTCTTTTCTCTCTTCGCTCTTTAATCAGATCAATGGCAGATACACTTTGGTGGAGCCCCAGTGGAGGGGAGGCGGGGTGGTGGAGGAGGCGGAGGGGTGGTAGTGTGGTACCAGATGTGGTAGAATCTAAGTCACCTGCAATGAGATTTTGCTGCTCCTGCTGGGTCACAATTTTGGCAATCTGAGCTCTGAGAGCAGCAAGTTCATTTTCGAGAGCGCAAATCTTCTGCAGTGCTTCCTCGTTTGCCAGTGCTGGGGTCTTCAGCTGAGGCTCTTCTTGAGACAAGTCTGGTAAGGAAATCTGTCCGCTTGGGGCCTTCTCAAAGAAAAGAAGGTCATCCTGAAGGGGTGGCCTTGATCTGACCTCTGTCCTTAGTCTTGCTGAACATTCTCCTTCTTCTTTGGCTACCCATCCAACATCAGCAAAAGACGCCACTGCATCCTCTCCTGGGTGGCTGGGACTCCATTCTGTTGCATGGCTGTTAATCTGAAACTGAACTCTTGGACACTGAATCAGAGACAAATTAGTACCAATTTTCCTTACGATACTTCGAGACGAACCATATGGCTTCCTAGACCAAAGTACCGATTGCATGCTTACTCCAACTTGATGAAAAACCATCCTAATTAGGCGCTTAATCCAGCCAAGCATTTATATGGCAAAGTCTCCCCAGATTTGCATTTCAAGTACTTCTTCAGGCATACATAGCAGCACATGGTCCATAAAACACACTCCGCCGCGCGGCAGCCAGCACCCACTCCCGAGGCTGTGTATTTTTATGCTCATTTTGTGGACAAAGAACTGATGCTCAATGAGTTGAGATTTAAAATGAGATTTACCTTTTGCATATTTCATTATCTTCATTTTGCAAATGAAGAAATCACAACACAGGAAGGCCTACAGAGGCATCAGAAGTCCTTATCCTGGTTTTCTCAGTTACTAGTCATGTGGCTACAGATTAGTTATTTAATATTTCTCATGTCCATCTGAATCATCAGTAAAATGGAGATGAAACCTGCCCTGCTGATGCATCTTGATGGGTTGCATTCTTTCTTTTTGAAAGAAACAAATGGAACGAATATAGGTTAAAGCACTGGGTAAGCTAAAATATATTAAGCTGACAAGGAACGGTTATCTTGTCTAAATGCATAAAACACAATGTGAAGTCAATCAATTTCTAAAGCAAGTTCCTGACCTTTATAACTATTATTTTTTTAAAAAAATCAGTTTAATATGAAAGTATTTCATAAACACTGTTAAAATTATGAAAATATATGGAAGTAAAAGAAAATAGTCTCAACACAAAAAAGGGATCACAATTGAATATATTGTTTGCAATTTGCTTTATACACTTAAAATATTATGACTATCCTTCTATATCATTAAAAAAACTTCGTCATTATTGTGAATGACTGCAAAGTATTTCATGATATGAATGCACCATAATTTATTCAGTCAGTTCCCTATTGTCAAACATTTAGATGGTTTGCAATTTTTTACAGTTATGAACTCTGTGTGTTTGGCATACTATTTTTTGTTTTAACTAAAGAGTAGGATAGGTCCATTTTACTTCATGGGAACAAACCTTAGGACTTAAATTTCTAGGTCACAGGCTAGGCACAACTTATGTGCTTGTCAAACTGCTCTTCATAAAGTAGTATTTTTCAAACTGCAGATCATGACCCATTTAGTCGGTTGTAACTAGCGAGTAGAATTTTTTGAAGCATCAAGTGGGAAAGAAGAGACAATGTCAAAGTATACCACATACAGTAAGTACCAAGTAAGTGTTGTCAAAGTATACAACATACAGTAAGTACAAGTAAGTGTTAAGGAAATTTCTTTTCTGGTGTGTGTGTGTGTGTGTGTGTGTGTGTGTGTGTGTGTATAGNACAGAAACAAAGGAAAACAAACTTAATCTTGCTGGTATTAAGCAAAGAAAATATCAGTTTTAAAAGCAAAATGATATTAAAGATTTTGTACCCCTAAAACAATATCCTTAAAAAAAAGTCTGTTATGTAAGAAGGACAGTTTCAGTTACTTCATGAGAAATGTCTGAATCTCATCCACTGTATCATTCAGTCCAAAACGATCCAGATGGAAAATTTCTATTTAACTTAACAGAGGTGTTTTTTGTGATATCAAATGTTCAAGTTTGACTGTAGCATGGTTTGTAATCACTTTTAACAGAAATATAAAACAAAGTACTGTAAAAACAACTCTATCTTCAATACATACAGTTTGACAATTTAGTACTATTTCAATGATTTGGGGAAACTCTGACAAATTTGTGACTCATTTTAAGTATATTTTCATATAAGACTTATTAAGCATTAAAAGCCTGTACTGGGCTGGACTCAGTGGCTCACACCTGTAATCCCAGCACTTTAGGAGGCCAAGGCAGGCAGGTCGCTTGAGCTCAGGAGTTCAAGACCAGCCTGAGCAACACAGTGAAACCCTGTCTCTAAAACAAGAAGTAACTAAGAGTTATGGAAATGAAGTAAGGACCTAAAAATCCTCTTTCTGCATAACTGGAGGTTAGAAAGTTATTTATTGGGTGAACTAGTTTGATTGGGGAGGTGTTGATGTAAAAGACTTTTACTTGAAAGTTTCAGCTCATAAATAGAACTTCAAAATTTTATGGTAGCACTTTCCCAGTTGGCCAGAAGAGGGAGGTCAAGAAAAGGAAAATCAATTTAAGATAAGAAAAAGGTAGGACTGGAGGATTTTAGCAAGTTACACGGATAAGCACAGTCCAGCACCAGCGCCCAGAGTGCCTTCATCCCCACCCACCTCTGCCATGCCCAGGTCAAATGAGGTTTCCATGCTGGATTACGTTAAACTCCAGAAGTATAAGCCAAGTGGCTCAGAGGCAGGGTAATTAACTGTCCTTATCCAACAGAGCTGGTTAATACTGAGTCTTGCCAGGCCTTGGAAACGACAATAGGAAAATAACCTCTACTTGCCAATAGATTAGTGGGCTAGGATTTCAAGGCTACAGTTTCCTCCCCAATGTGAGAATGTCACACTAATAAACCCAACGGTGTTAGACCAGAAGACTTGAATTCAGGTTTACTCTGTGCAAAAGGAAGAAGAATAACTATTAAATAGCTGCTGTGTGTTAAAGGCATTTTATATACTTTCCACATTTATTCTCACAATAACTCAGTAACATAGGTACTATTATCCCCATTTTAGAGCAGTAAAGGGAGGTGAGATGTCAAGTGCTTGCCTCAAGACATGCAGGTAGTAAACACCACTCAGTATAACACGTACCACACAAAAACCCAGGCTCCTTTCACTAAGTAGACGGCAACCCATGGCATTACCTTATGTCTGATATGATTGGTGCCATTATCCTAGACAACTAAGTTTCCCACTAGAAAGGAAAGCATCCACTATATAGCAATTCAACTGTATGAATATCAGTGTTTTCCAAAAGATACTTCCTAGTCATCTTCTCTGACAGCACCTAGATTGTTCAAAATGAACACCATCTAAATCTAACCTGGTTGTTTTGGACTATGCAAGAAGGACTGACAACTGGGTTTGTTTTGTTTTGTTTTGTTTTTTAAGATGAAGTCTTGCTCTGTCGCCAGGCTAGAGTGCAGTGGCATGATCTTGGCTCACTGCAACCTCCACCTCCTGGGTTCAAGAGATTCTCCTTCCTCAGGCTCCCAAGTAGCTGGGACTACAGGCACACACCACCACGCCCAGCTAACTTTTGTATTTTTAGTAGAGACGGGGTTTCACCATGTTGGCCAGGATGGTCTCGATCTCCTGACCTCATAATCCGCCTGCCTCAGCCTCCCAAAGTGCTGGGATTACAGGCATAAGCCACTGCACCCGGCCCACACCTGGTTTTCTAAGAACCCCAATAGTTGTTACTTACTAATTAATTTAGAAGTTAAGTGGCATTCTCCTAACTTCTAGTTTGCAAGTTAAACTAACAAATGTAGGACTTACAGACCTGCAATGAGATTTTGCTGCTCCTGCTGGGTCACAATTTTGGCAATCTGAGCTCTGAGAGCAGCAAGTTCATTTTCGAGAGCGCAAATCTTCTGCAGTGCTTCCTCGTTTGCCAGTGCTGGGGTCTTCAGCTGAGGCTCTTCTTGAGACAAGTCTGGTAAGGAAATCTGTCCGCTTGGGGCCTTCTCAAAGAAAAGAAGGTCATCCTGAAGGGGTGGCCTTGATCTGACCTCTGTCCTGCAAGGAAGACATAGGTGTGTTGTCACAGGCTTTGTAAGAGAATGTGAAACACTATCCTCACCTGACAGTGTATCCGCATTAACATCCAAGAACCTCTTTTCAGGCTGATCTTACATAAGTCCCTTCATGTAAGGACAAAAAGAGCAAAGCATTTGTCAACCTTATGTAGCTACATACCACAGCTGCAGTTCTTGCTGCCATCATTTTCCTTAGTCAATCTCTACATAATATGCATAGACCAACTCCATCAAGAGGCATCACAGATTTTAGCAAAGTTTTTGCTAATTCACGTTTTCTTTTGATTTGAACTAAGAAGAAACTTTTTATGCTCTTCAAAGTGGTAAGCTAATTACTAGCTATATCTGACAACAAAATCAAATCAGTGATCCATCAGCCTTTCCCCAGGGTCCTGGCATCTACACATCAATGTCAGTGCTTTCCATGTATGTCAGAATACATCAAATTGCAAGACACATGATAACAATGTAGACAAAATACAGCATCAAAAGCTAAAAGGAGAAAAAGGAATCATTATCACTGAACCTATGTAGCAGCTATATTAGATGGTTTCATTATTTGGGTAAAAAAAAAAAAATTTATGTGTAGCATCTGAGGTAGCTCCAAATGAAGTTGAGGGTTGAGAAAAAAATTTGTATTTCTTTTCAACTGTCAGTTTATATACTTACCCATTTCCTTATTTTCTACAATGAAGTTTTCCCAGCCTGCATCCCCCTTTAAGCCCTTTTCTATCTTAAATTCGTTCCCTCCAGAAAACAATCGTAGTCTTACTTTTCCCTTATACCTGCACCCTTCAAAAATCTGTGTCCTTAAAAAACTCCTGCATACTGTCTCGACATTATAGTCATTTAGAACCCTATAATACCAAAAGAGCTCTCTACACAAGGACAGGAAGTAATTACATTTATAGTTCCCAAATCTAGACGAAACTATCTTGGGAGCAGTAAGGCCCTAGTGCTGTATCATTTGGGAAAAGGCTCTTTTGTTTGAAAGTTGCTGAAAGAGACGGGGAACTGCCATTAAATGTAACCTCGCTGTCAGACATAAGGCTGGGGCTTTCCTCTCTGTCACCATGTTTAATTTAAACACCGTGGGGCAGACACTATTATTTTATTACTGAGGATACAGGCTCAATATCATGTAGTTAGTGTATGGAAGACTCAACACTGAAACTGAGATTTACAAAGTTTTTTCATGCTATTAATGTTACAATTTTCTATGAAAATGTATTAGTGTGACTTAACATTAATTCAAAAACTTAGTATTTTTTGAAATATCCATAACCTGGATAGGGATACACTATAAGGAAGAAATCTGCCCATTTCCAGTCAGACCTTAACCACATTAGTTTATCACTACTTTACAACACTGGGAATGGTTGAATGATTTCACCAGGATTGCCCTCTTCAGCATACTCAAGAATGCATGGGGAAAGAATGAAGGAATGCCTTGACTTTGGGGTTTCAAAGATGAGAAAAGAGCCCACAACTGACTTCCTTCTCCTCACTCTCAATCAACATTAATACATCGTGCTCATATGGTTTCACAGTCACAGATTCCTTTGAAAATCTGATTTTCCCAGGTAATTGATCAGACACACTTCTCATAAAATTCAGCTCATATAGTTTCAGAAGTCATGGCCCTAAGGTGAAGAATCTCTGACTGGCCCTGCTACAAGCCTACACTAAAAGGCAAGCTAAAGCCAAAATCTAAGTAACCCTCACCCAGGCCATGGACCAGGTGCTAATTAAGGCTTGCTCCAGTGCACAGCATGCATTAGGGACAGAGATTGCCAGTTGCTTACTCCAACAAGCACGCTTCCTTTCTCTTTTATAAAAATTACCACCAAAAAAAGGAGTAGAAAGAAAGAAATCCTTATTTCAGGGCAGCAATGTGCCCAGCTAAAGGATGATATTTCCCAGTTTCCCTTGCAGTTTTGTGTGGCCATGGGACTTCATGTGGCTAACAAGATTGTAGGCAGAATGTTGATGAGGCATCTAGGAGGCCACTTGAAGGGACGTGACTCAATGGAAAAGTCATTTCCATTTTAGCCCCAGTTCCCTTTCCTCATGCTGAGAGTCTTGAGTGCAAGGTGATGTTTTAGAGTCACACAGGGCCATAAGCTAATCAGGATATGGAAGTCAATGCTACAGATGGCAGAGCCTGGCTGGGTCCCTGATGATGCTGTAGGGCCTCTATCAGCTCTAGCCCACCTAACCTTGGATGTTGCTGATTTGAGAGAAATAAACTATCTTGAGAGAAACATATAAACTCCCACTGTATAAGGCACCATTCTTTTGGGCTTCTCTTTCAGCTTCAAACATAATCGTAACTGTTAGGACATTTCAACATTAAATTCTACTTTAGTTTTCCTTTAAATGGATATTGGTGTTTTATTTTTGCTTGACAGTTGTAAAAATTCTTCTTCATTCTACCTTGTGTATTGAAAGGGGAATCCTGGGATGCTTAGGTTTTGGTATTTTGCACTGAATTCGGGTATTTTTTTTCATAACTAATTTTTTACGCCATATTAATGAATTTATCATACATAAAGGAAGCTTGCAAACTGCTTTTGCCTGACACATTTTATTAAACAAAAAGATCTGGAGTATAAATATCCTTGCTCTAGGCTTGGCGCAGTGACTCACGCCTGTAATCCTACCATTTTGGAAGGCTAAGGCAGGAGCATCACTTGAGCCCAGGAGTTTGAGACCAACCTGGGGGACATGGCGAAACCCCTTCTCTACAAAGAAACACAAAAATTAGCTGGGCATGCTGGCTCGAGCATGTAGTCCCAGCTACTAGGGAGACTGAGATGGGAGGATTGATTGAGCCCGGGAGGTTAGGGCTGCAATGAACCGTGATTGCATCACTGCACTCCAGCTTGGGCAAGAGAGCAAGACTCTGCCTCAGAACAATACAATACAAAATGTCCTCGCTCTTACCTAGCAATTATAATATCAACTTTTAAAATTTGGAATATTTGTGGGATAGGGAAATGTTTGGCTCACAAGGCTTCAATTACTGTTTGCTTTCGTAGCCCCAACAATGAGAAAAAACAGGTTTTTTTTGTTGTTGTTATTTGTTTTTTTAAGTACAGGAAGATTAGGCTAGGCACAGAGGCTTACATCTGTAATTCCAGCACTTTGGGAGGCCGAGGTAGAAAGACTGCTTGAGCTCAGGAGTTCAAGATCAGCCTGGGTAACAAGGCAAGACCCTATCTCTGCAAAAAATTTTAAAACTAGCCAGGTGTGGTGGCATGTACCTGGGGTCCCAGCTACTCAGAAGCTGAGGCAAGAGAACTGATTGAGCCCAGGAGGTTGAGGCTGCAGTGAGCTGTATTTATGCTACTGTACTCCAGCCTGGGCGACAGGGTGAGACCTCATATCAGGGGGTGGGGGGAAGCGGTACAGGAAGATTAAGCAAAGGAAAAAACTCCCATGAAGAACAGTACCAATACTCTGATAAAATATATTAATCAATACACTGAAAGATATGTTATAGAAGTTGTAGATTAGATGTATGTGCTCTAAACAACCTACAATAAGGAAAATACTTTTAATAAGTCGTTAAAACTTTGACTCTTTGTTGATACACCTGGCTAAATTTTGATCTCTACCTCTCCTTCACAGAGTAGTGCAAATAATTTTGCTAAATAGTTCTATACAACAAATACATTAAGTTACGAGTAAATAAAAATTAGTCAATTTACTGAATGAACCATTGAGGGGGTAGGGAGGGAGCATTTATATTTATATTAAATTACATTTAACATCATAATATATTCTTAATATGCTTCTTCATATATATTCTTGGTAATGTTTTGGGTTTAATAAAACTGAACGATAGTGACTTTTTAACTATTTCTTGAAAGAACTAAAGGAAATGCAGGTAGGTAGGATAGTAGAAGTGATAAAATTCTAGTTTTAAAACCAGATCTATGCAAAATGTAGCATTCTCAAATAAATGTAGAAATCAAGTAGTACACTTATTCAAAACTGTAGTGGAGAAAGAAGGAACAAGAGTAGTAACCATGTGAGTTTAGAGGAAGAGAGCAATCAGATGCAGTGTTCTCAGGACAGAGGCCTGGCGCCATGTCCTGGCGCCATGGCCAACGGGTGTCAGGGATGAGGGGTATCTGGAAGTGACAACAAATGGAAGTGGAACTGAGAAGAGAGAAGAACAGAACCTGTGGAGAAATATGTATCTCTAGACCCCTACTGTCTTCGCATTTCCGCAAAGCAAAATTTTGCTTTGTTTACCAAACCTACCTGAAAGAATGAATATATTCATATCTGTGAATAGAAATGAGGATGATTGCTTTCATATTATGTACAGAGGATTCATGCAGCCTATATACAGAAAATAAATGTTGGATACCAGAACCTTTGTTACTGATAAATGAAAAATGATGTTATAGTACTATTTATTTAAAAACTAGTGGCTGCATCAGTAAAGATTATATCCTCCCTCCCCTAAAATTCTCCTAGACATTAAAGGATCCAAAGTATTAAATTCTTACAAGTTTGTTTTAAAATGTTATCATTCAAGTAAGCCAGTCTTCAAATTCTATGAACACTGACCCTTTAATAATCTTGTTCCAGAATTGGAACAAGATAATGAGACACACTAGATTAAGAGCAATTGCAAGGCATATTTCAACAGCTTACTTTCTTTAAAACATCTTCAAGGCAAAATAAACTGTAAGAGAAAATTAATAAATACTGAGCGGAAACGACAGTGTTTAAAAAAAAAAAGGATTAACTTTCTGTATCTCCCCATAGCTTCCATGATGAATTTTATCTTTTCGCTTTTTTTTACTGAAAATAAAGGAAAATTACTCTTTAATCTTGAACACTATTGTGCCAGGGTAAGAACAAAAAAGTTTAGGACCTTTGGCAAGACAATTTAATTAACAGTGAAGAACTGTACTTTATACTACTTTTCTATCTTTAATTATATAATTCAGCATTTCCTTATGTGAAATACTTTAATATTTATGGGCTCAAAGTAATTATAGGGCCTGTGAAGGTTTAAGAACCCAGATAGGGTTTCCCTATGTTGCCCAGGCTGGTATAACTCTGGGGTTCAAAGGATACTTTAGCTTTGGCCTCCCAAAGTACTTGAATTACAAGCATGAGCCACAGAGTCCTGTGTTTTTCTTTTAAGACAGTCAACAAACCATTCATTCTTAAAACCAATCTGTTTTGCCATCCTTAAGAACAGAGGGCTATTAAGAACTGGAATACAAAGACAGAATAAATCCAAAATAAGAGATAGACTTTCAAGAATTTCTGTAATTCAGAGAAATTTTAAGAAATAAAAACAAATACAAAAACAAAAATAACAAAGAGGCCAGGCGGGGTGGCTCACGCCTGTAATACCAGCACTTTGGGAGCCCAAGGAGGGTGGATCACCTGAGGTCCGGAGTTAAAGACCAGCCTGGGCCAACAGGTGCAACCATGTCTCTATTAAAAATACAAAAATTAGCTGAGTATGCTGGCAGGCGCCTATAATCCCAGCTACTAGGGAGGCTGAGGCACAAGAATCACTTCAACTTGGGAAGTGGCAGTTGCAGTGAGCCGAGATCACGCCACTGTACTCCAGCTTGGATGACAATGCAAGACTCCATCTCAAAAAAAAATAAAATAACCGAGACATCAAGCATAGATGTACCAAAAGCAGAAGATAAACAGCCAAAGGGTGATGTTTCTCTTTTCTTGAGACAGGATCTCACTCTGTTACCCACACTGCCAACTCCTAGGCTCAAGTGATCCTCCTGCCTCAGCTTCCTGAGTAGCTAGGACTATAAGTGCGTGCCACCCATGCCTGGCTAATTTTTTTCTTTTCTTTCTTTTTTTAAGAGACAGGGTCTCACAATGTTGCCCAGGCTGGTCATGAACTCCTGGCCTCAAGTCTCCCAAAGTGTTGGGATTATATATTGTACAGGCCTGATACTTCTTCCTTCCCTTTCCTTTTTTTTTCCATTACCTTAAACTTTTAACAGTTAACTGATGTTTCTTAAAACCATTTTCTGGATACCAATTTCTGCTAGGGAGATTTCTACTGGTTTTGTTTGTTCGTTTTGGTCATATTTTGTTTATATTGGGTCCAAAATTCCCTAAGGCCCACAGGTTCTTACTTAGAGTAACACTACACTGAATTATCTAGCTCTCTTTTTTCCATGTTACTGTCAAGGGAAGCCACTTTTGTAGCACAATTTACATAAATGCAAAGGCCTTTTTAGCTCCATCATCCATATTGAAGAACCCTAAATTAAATATAATACACCTCTGGGGTCCTTTCCCTCATCTCACAGTTAAGGGAAACTCAAAATCTGACACAGTTTTAAATTAGATGTGCCCTGTTCCCAAAATGATTTCTACTGACCCTCCTTCATCTTTTTAGTTTACAGAACAACCTAGGAAGGTTTAAAAACAAACAAACAAACAAACAAACAAAAAAACATACTCTATTGTCTTAGAATCCAGGGATAAAAAAAAAAACTGGCAATTTAGTTTCCTGAAATACAAAGTTGAGTAGAAAACTATTAATCTGAGGCAGGCGGATCACTTGAGGTCAGGAGTTCAAGACCAGCCTGGCCAACATGGTGAAACTCCGTCTCTACTAAAAGTACAAAAATTAGCTGGGTGTGTTGGCGGTCACCTGTAATACCAGCTAGTTGGGAGGCTGAGGCAAGAGAATCACTTGAACCCAGGAAGTGGAGGTTGCAATGAGCCAAGATCATGCCACTGCATTCCAGCCTGGGCAACACAGCGAGACTCTGTCTCAAAAAAAAGAAAAAAGAAAAAAGAAAAGAAAAGAAAACTAATAATCTTTTCAAAGTGGGCAAGTGGCTGGATAAAGACAACTAGAATGGGAAATCATTTTGACAGTGGAAGCAATCCATGAGAGGATCTACAGTGGGAACAGGCAGGAGTGCTGTAGGCTACAGACCTAGAAAACTAGTGGGATTTCCTCATTAGCTGTTCTAGGCTCTGTTCAACACAACCCTTCTGTTGTTTTATATTTCAGAAGTTAGATCTTCCTAAAAGTGATATTTAACAAAAATAATCCTTTTTCCTTGAATATACTATTTTAATAATGTATGCTCATGTCTACTGTCAAGTAATGAAGAATAAAATAGAAACCAGTAACATCTGCAGTTTGATGTGCTGTGAGTAGGAAACCTTGCTCTGATTGCTCTGATCCACTGAGTCTCCTGGCCTACTCTTGCACCTCTGGAGTTGGCCTGCTTGCTTGTTAAGTATTTCCTATGGACTCTTGCTACTCTGTCATCCTCTATGAGGTTGGGGATCTTCCCTGACACTCCTTGAAAAACAGCACATTCCATCTTATACTTAATGCTGAAACTTGAAAAATCAAGCTGGATATCATCACCTCAGTCTCACTTTATTTGCTATCCTTATATTACAGACTTCTATAAATATGTTCATCTTCCTCATTAGATTACAAACATCCTAGGATAAGGAAAACTGCTATCTGAAACATTATGAACCCATACATTTTTATTTAGTAAATGAGTTTGATATTGTATGTGACATTCTACAGAAGAACTGGATACAATTAGAAATTAATATATTAATATAGAATGAACAAATTAAACTTTAAATATTTCAAAGCTCCTTAGCTGCTCTTCTACTTTGGAAGCAATCAAACGCTTGACGACAATGTCTATGATGTCAACTAAAGGTCTCAGAGATTATAGTCTTTAATTTCATCATACAGGACAAATGTTATACTGTATATTTATCCAAAGACTAACAAACCAAAAAGTATCTGAGACAGGTCTCAAACAATTTAGAAGTTTATTTTACCAAGGTTAAAGATGTGCACCTAGGAAACAGATCAGTGCCTTTCTCCAAAGATGATTTTGAGGGCTTCAGTATTTAAAGGGGAATGGGCAGATATTAGAGAAAGGAAGAAATTTTTAAAAGGTGGGAGTAGATAAGAGACAAAAGTTTACATTCTTTTAAGTCTCTGATTAGCTGTTCACATGTGAGGGGCAGTAGAGGACTAGTCACTTACGCATTCCTCTAGCTCAGTGAATCTGCATTTTTACATAAAATAAACATAGGGCAGAGGAAGCAATCAGATACGCATTTGTCTCAGATGAGCAGCGGGGTAATTTTTGAGTTCTGTCCTTTTCCAACACCTGTGAAGAAAACTATCAATTCACATTGTCAGAGTCAAATTTAGCAGAACTGTTCTTAGGGTAAAGATCTTGGGGCCCACAAGGAATTTCCTAGTAGGCAAATTGTAAGAGAAGTATGTAGCTTTTTACCATGTAGCTATCTTACGTAGCTACAGAGGCAGCTTTGCTCTGATGCAAAGCTTTGGGAGGCAGGTTTGCCTGATGCAGTTCCTAGCTTGACTTTTCCCTTTGGCTTAGTGATTTGGGCGTCCCAAGGTTTATTTTCCTTTCACAGACTATACATTCTCCTTAGAATACTACTATGAAAGAGAACACTTTACTGATCATCAGTAATCAGGATGTCAATGCTTCTGTTAATTAAAAAATGTGTACAGAAAAGAGAAAAAACAATGAGGCCTTACTTTGTGCATGCCACTGTACTAACAGTTTTCTCATGTTATTGAAAATTCTCTTCTCAAAGTAGAATACTTCTATTTTATAGAAATATGCTGCCCTTTTTTTTTCCTTTTTTTTTTAAGACAGGTTTCGATCCATCACTGAGGCTGGAGTGCAATGGTGCATTCATGGTTCACTGCAGCCTTGACCTCCCAGGCTCAAGCAATCCTCTCACCTCAGCCTCTCAGGGAGCTGGGACAACAGGTGTGCACCACCACACCCAGCTAATTTTGGTATTTGGTATTTTTTGTAGAGATGGGGTTTTGCCATGTTGCCCAGGCTCATCTTGAACTCCTGGGGTCAAGCAACCCACCCACCTCGACCTCCCAAAGTGCTGAGATGATAAGCATGAGCCACTGTGCTCGGCCTGTACTTCTAGTTTATAAATAGAAATCTGAAGTTCAGTGCATTTGAAAAAAATCATTTCTATAATAACCAATTACGAAAGACTCATATGTATCCTGTTTTCCCAGAGACATAATAGTATGACATTATAAATAATTGTTATAGAAATGTTATCAACATAAATTTCAAGGAAGAAATAAGAAATATACTGAAGGGCTTCAGCTTTCATACAAATATAAATATGAGAGGCAGACAAACTGCAACATATGAACAGTCTTAAATAGAATTTGTTTCTATAGGAACTTAAACTGTAAGTTATAAACACAGAAGGGTAGGTCCCATTCAGGGAAAATGGCACAGAGCAGGCAGGACTAACTTGCAGCTCCCACTTGGACAAACAGAGCAGCGTGCACAGACCCACATGGCGAACTTTTGCTCCAAGAACTACTGCAGGAACATACTAGGAAAGCCAGAGAATCCACAGACACTTTGAAGGAGGTGGATTGCAGCTACACGCTCCGTGGGAAAGCCGAGGAACTCCAAAGACAAAGGACATAATTGCTTGGAAGCTTTATGGCCCTGCCCACTGCCTGAGATGCTGGTGCGGTTGCAGAGAAGGGGAATACTTATACACTGCTGGTGGGAATGTAAATTAGTTCAGTCACTGTGGAAAAGAATGTGAAGATTTCTCAAAGAACTTAAAAGAGAACTATTATTTGACCCAGCAATCCCTCTATTTGGGTATATAACCCAAAGGAAAATAAATCATTCTACCAAAAGGACAAAAGCACACGTGTTCATCACAGCACTATTCACAACAGCACAGACACGGAATCAACCTAAATGTCCATCAATGGTAGACTGCATAAAGAAAATGTGGTAGATAGACACCATGGAATACTACACAGTCACAAAAAAACAAGGAGATCATTCCTTTGCAGCAACATGGATAGAACCGGAAGCCATTATCCTAAGCAAACTTATACAGGAACAGAAAATCAAATACCACATGTTCTCACTTATAAATGAGAGTTAAACACTGAGTGCACATGGACAAAAAGAAGGGAACAGCTGGGCACAGTGGCTCACACCTATAATCCCAGCACTTTGGGAGGCTGAGGCGGGTGACCACCTGATGTCAGGAGTTTAAGATCAGCCTGACCAAGATGGTGAAACCCTGTCTCTACTAAAAATTCAAAAAATAGGTGGGCGTGGTGGCGCACATCTGTAATCCCAGCTACTTGGGAGGCTGAGGCATGAAAATCACTTGAACCCGGAAGGTGGAGGTTGCAGTGAGCCGAGATCGTGCCACTGCACTCCAGCCTGGGCAACAAGAGTGAAACTCTGTATCAAAAAACAAAGAAGGCAACAACACACACCAGGACCTACTTGAGAGTGGAGGGTGAGGATCAAAAAACTACCTGGGTGCTTATTACCTGGGTGATGAAATAATCTGTACACCAAACACCCATAACATTCAATTTACCCACGTAACTAACCAGCACATGTACCCCTGAACCTAAAAGTTTTTTTTTATTTTTAATTCTATTTTTTAAAAAGTTGGAGTTTGGAACACTTCTGATTTTGGATTTTCAAATTAGGGTTGTTCAACCCGTATGAAAAAATTAACTTGAAAAGAATCACAAATTTAAGGCTGGGCACAGTGGCTCACACCTGTAATTCAGCACTTCAGGAGGCTAAGGTGGGTGGATTGCTTGAGCTCAGGAGTTTGAGACCAGCCTGGGCAACATGGCAAAAACCTATCTTTACAAAAAACAGCCAGGCATGGTGGCATATACCTATAACCCCAGCTACTTAGGGGGTTAAGGTGAGAGGATCGCTTGAACCCAGGAGGCAGAGGTTACAGTGAGCTGATCATGCCACTGCACTCCAGCCTGGGTGACAGAGCCAGATCCTTCTGAAAAAAAAAAAAAAAAAAAAAAAAAAAAAAAAAAAAAAAAAAAAAAAAAAAAAAAAAAAAAAACATGGGCTCAAATGTAAAATATAAAACTATGAGCCACTTAGGGAAAAAGAAGTCTCAGGATCTAGGGCTAGACAAAGAGCTCTTAAATTTGACACCAAAATCATGATCAATAAAAAAAAATGAATTAGACTTCATCAAAACGAAAAATTTTTGCTCCATGAAAGACCCCATTAAATGTACGAAAAGACAAGCCACAGAGTAGGAGAAAATATTTATAAACCATGTATGTGACAAGGATTCATATCTAGAATATATAAAGAAATCTCAAAAATATCCAGTTAGAAAATGAGCAAAAGACATGATACGTTTTACCTGAAAGAATATACAGATGGCATAAAAAGATGTTTATCATCATTAGCTATTAAGGAAATAATGCAGACAAACTGAATTAGCCATATACTGCCAAAGGGATGTAAAACAGGCTCTAGAAAACAGTTTGTCAGTTTCTTGAAAAACTAAGTAACTACTATTTGACCCAGCAACTGCACTCAAAGACATTTATCCCAGAAAAACGAAAACTTATAGTCAGTCACTCAAAAACCTACACACAAATGTTTATATACTAACTTCAACAGCCAAAAACTGAATCAAACTACATGTCCACCAATTACTGTATGATTAAACAAACTGTAATACATCCATACCAATGACTACTACTGAGCAATTAAAAAGGATCAAGTTCTTGATGCACACAACAATTTAGGTGAACAGCCAGAAAACAATGCTGAGTTTAAAAAGCCAGTCCCGCCCCCTTCAATAGCTCAGCTGGTAGAGCGGCGGACTGTAGGTGCACGCCTGTGGCCATCCTTAGGTGCTGGTTCGATTCCGGCTCGGAGAGATGCCTTTGTTTGGCCAGGCGTGGTGGCTCACGCCTGTAATCCCAGCACTTAGGGAGGTTGAGGCAGGCAGATAACCTGAGGTCAGGAGTTCAAGACCAGCCTGGCCAATATGGTGAAATCCCGTCTCTACTAAAAATACAAAAATTAGCCAGGTGTGGAGGCAAGCGCCTGTAATTCCAGCTACTTGGGAGGCTGAGGCAGGAGAATCACTTGAACCTGGGAGGCGGAGGTTGCAGTGAGCCGAGATGGCACTACTGCACTCCAGCCTGGGTGACAGACTGAGTCTCTGCCTCCAAAAAAAAAAAAAAAGCCAGTCCCAAAAGGTTACACATTGGCCAGGCACAGTGGCTCACGCCTGTAATTCTAGCACTTTGGGAAGCCGAGGCAGATGAATCACTTGAGGCCAGGAGTTCAAGACCAGCCTGGCCAACATGGTGAAATCCCGTATCCACTAAAAATACAAAAATTAGCCAGGTATGGTGGCACATACCTGTAACCCCAGCTACTTGGGAGGCTGAGGCAGGAGAATTGCTTAAACTCAGGAGGCAGAGGTTGCAGTAATCCAAGATTGCATCACTGCACTCCAGCCTGGGTGACAGAGCAAGACTCTGTCTCAAAAAAAAAAAAAAAAAAAAAAGGTTACATATTACATGATTCAATGTATATAACATTCTTTAAATGATAAAATAGTTAAAATGAACAGATTAGTAGGTGCTAGTCATTAAGAAGGAGTTGGGTTTGGGGATGGAAGAGAAGTATGTGTGGCCATAATAGGGCAACTGGAGGATCTCTGTAGTATGGAAATGTCCTGCATCTTGCCTTATCAACATCAATACCCTGCTGTGATACTGTACTATAGTTTTGCAGGATGTTACCATTGAAGGAGACTGAGTGAAAAGCATGTGGAATTTCTCTGTATTGTTTCTTATACATGTGAAGAATCTACAATTATCTCAAAATAAAAAGTTTAAATAAAATAAACATCTTAAAAAAGAAAGGCTCTTTACCTGCTAATCCTGCAATCCCTGTGTTTATCTACTGCTATGTCCTTATTTCTACTTGTCACTCAAATCGAGTTCCTTCTTTGCTCTTGGATTATTTGATTCTTATTTTATCCAGCTAATACCACTCAAATGAAATTACTCTTGCTAAAGTCAATGATAATCTTCCAACTGAAAAACAAAATTGAAACGTGCTAGTTTTTCTATTTACTCAGCCTCTAAGTGTTTGACACTGATCACCAATCCTCTTCTATAAAAACTCTACCTCCTCTGCTTCCATAACAATATCCTCTACCAGGTCTTCTCCTGCCTCTTAGCTGTTCTTTGGGTGATGGGTTGGGTGGGAGGCGGGGGGCAGGGAGGGTGATCAGGGGAGGAGGCTTTTTCTTTCCTTTAACTTCAAAATGCTGGTTTCACTCAAGGTACAAATGCTCTTCACGTTCTATACATGCTTCTTGGGCACTCTCATATTCAGCCATTCTATCTAAATATTATAGACTATAGGCCTTCCTTACCAATATCTATTCACATAAACTGTTTCTAGATCAAGGTGAATATCTCACAGAAAACTCAAACATAAAATATTCTAGACTAGACGACCCTCTCTTATTCTCCTCAGCCAAAACAATCTGTTTTCCTACATTCGTATAAATTATAGCTGGGCACAGTGGCTCACGCCTATAATCCCAGCACTCTGAGAAGCCAAGGCAGGTGGATCACCTGGGGTCAGGAGTTCAAGACCAGCCTGGCCAATGTTGTGAAATCCTGTCTCTACTAAAAATACAAAAATTAGCTGGGCATCATGGCGGGCACCTGTAATACCAGCTGCTTGGGAGGCTGAGGTAAGAGAATCGACTGAACCCGGGAGGTGGGAGTCACAGTGAGCCAAGATCGCACCACTGCACTTCAGCCTGCAGCCTGGGCAACCGAGTGAGGCTCTGTCTCAAAAAAAAAAAAAAAAAAAAAAAAAAAAAATTGTTTTACCATCCTTATATTTATCCTAGGCGGAAATCTGAAAATTTAGGATAACTAGACTCTGACTCTGTAGGCTCTTCCTTCCTTAATCTCCATATCTAATAAGTTTTTATGTCATTTTAATTTTTCTGAATCTCATTTAGCTTTGAACCTCTTCTGCCAGTTTCTTAATTCAGTTAAATTCTGATCATCTCCTAGTTGGTCTATCTCTTAGTCTGGCTCTTTTCTTTTTATTTTTGAGATGGAGTCTCGCTCTGTCACCCAGGCTGGAGTGTGGAGTGCAGTGGCGTGATCTTGGCTCACTGCAAGCTCTGCCTCCCAGGTTCAAGCCATTCTCCTGCCTCAGCCTCCAGAGGAGCTGGGACTACAGGCATGCGCCACCACGCCTGGCTAATTTTTTTTTGTATTTTTATTAGAGACAGGGTTTCACTGTGTTAGCCAGGATGGTCTCGATCTCCTGACCTCATGATCCACCTTTCTCGGCCTCCCAAAGTGCTGGGATTACAGGTGTGAGCCACCACACCCGGCCTTCTTTTCTACTCTTTATACTGTTTACACGTTGGTTTTACTAGTGCTCAAATTTCTTCCATGGTTCCACACTGCTTTCAGGTTCTATATTGCTTTCCACAAACGTGGACTTTTCTATGTTTCTTAGTGTCACGTGTAAGACTTTTAAACCTCAACCTACTTCTCATCCTCATCTCCTACAGCTTATCCTTCTTTTCTGCTCTCTAGTCTCATTGAGCCATCTGGCAGTTCCCAAACATGCCACAATGTCTCCTGGTATTACCTTAAAACAAGTTCTTTACTCTTCCAGGAATACCAGCCTTCCATTTACTTGGCTCCCACTCAGCCTCATGATGGAGCTCTAGCATTTCCTCCTGAGAAGTCTTGCTGAACATCTCTCATCCTGCAGTGACCATCTGTAATTACCTTGTAGACTTTACAGTATCAACTGATTTCCTTCTTAATCTCCTTTTGACTCAAAAATTTTAGGAAACATTCTCCAATTACACAAAAATTCTCTACTATGATCCAGATTGATCCCTTTGCCCCAGTGAGACCATTGTAATTATTGTACTTATCTAAATTATTAATGATCATTCTTTCTGGTCTCTTATATTAGAATGTAAACTGCTGAAGGACAAGGAATTCTGTCCATGAGGACTTAGGACATAATTATATGTCTCTAAAAACTTTATAAATACTAGCCAAGTCTTGAAAATGAACATACCAGCCTAGGCAACATGGCGAAAACTCATCTCTACAAAAAAATACAAAATCAGGCTGGGCGTTGTGGCTTACCTCTGTAATCCTAGGACTTTGGGAGGCCGAGGCGGGTGGATCATCTGAGGTCAAGAGTTCGAGACCAGCCTGGCTAACATGGTGAAATCCCGTCTCTACTAAAAATACAAAAATTAGCTGGGCATGGTGGTGCACACCTGTGGTCCCAGCTACTCAGGAAGTTGAGGCAGGAAAATCACTTGAACCAGTGAGTTGGAGGTTGCAGTGATCCGAGATCACGCCACTGCACTGGTGACTGGGTGACAGAACAAGACTCTATCTCAAAAAAAAAAATTAGCGGGGGTTAGTGGTGCATGCCTGTGATCCCAGCTACTTGGGAGGCTGAGGTGGGAGAATCACAAGAGCCTGGGAGGTCAAGGCTGCAGTGAAGCAAGATCACACCACTGCCCTCCAGCCTGAAAAACAGAATGAAACCCTCTCAGAAAAAAAGGAAAATAAATAGAAAAGAAGACTGTTCAAGAAAAAGAAGACGGGGCATTACTAGAGATAAAATTAGGCTATTAAAAGTAAGTACTGCAAATAATATCATTCTTTAAAAAAACAGATAATGCATCTCAGTTCTGATAGCCTTCCAAACTAACCTTAGTCTTGCTGAACATTCTCCTTCTTCTTTGGCTACCCATCCAACATCAGCAAAAGACGCCACTGCATCCTCTCCTGGGTGGCTGGGACTCCATTCTGTTGCATGGCTGTTAATCTATAAGTTACAAATAGGGAAAGTTCTTCATCTGGCACCAAAATGTTAAGAGTAAATTTTTTTTTACTCACCTAAAGGAAAATCGTCAGCTCTGCTGTTAAAAATACGAGTGGTTTCTAACTCTTCCACTGAAGGTCTCCATGATTAATAATCATAATCATATTGTTGCCTAACAGTGTATGACAATTGCAGAACTATAATTTAAGTTTATTCGGTTTTCATTTTATAAGCTGTTTTTTTGTTTGTTCGTTTGTTGTTGTTGTTTTTTTTTTTTTTTGAGATGAAGTCTAGCTCTGTCACCCAGGCTGGAGTATGGTGGCTCGATCTTTGGTTCACTGCAACCTCCGCCTCCCAGGTTCAAGTGATTCTTCTGCCTCAGTCTCCTGAGTAGTTGGGACTATAGGCACGCACCACCACGCCCAGCTAATTTTTGTATTTTTAGTAGAGACAGGGTTTCACCATGTTGACCAGGCTGGTCTAGAACTCCTGACCTTGTGATCCGCCCGCCTTGGACTCCCAAAGTGTTGGGATTATAGACATGAGCCACCGCGCCCAGCCTATAAGTTGATTTTTTAAAAAACTATCCTAGAAAATTAAGAAAAATTTTAGAATCTAAGCATGAGAAACCACTTTTTTCTAAAGAGATTTTAAAAGCTATGTGTAAGCAGTGGGGTATAGGAACAAGCAAACTGGCAGGTGGAAGTTGCAGTGAGCCGAGATCGTGCCACTATACTCCAGCCTGGGTGACAAAGCAAGACTCTGTCTCGGGGGAAGAAAATAAGAACAACCAAAAGACCAATTTGAGCTAAATCCAGAAATATTTCTAAATGGCTATTATATAACTGTTTTGTTATAATGTTTTTATATATGTATACATTATAATGTTGAAAATGGTTTTTAAAACTCCTTAAATCTCCTACATTTTAAGTAAAAGTATTAAAGAACAAAAGAACAAACAGCAGAACAGAATTCTCTACCTAAACTTAACATGGATGCTAACAAAGAATATTTTGAAATAAATACAAAAAAAAAAAAAAAAAGACAGGTGTGGTGGTTCCTGCCTACAATCCCAGTACTTTGGGAGGCCAAGGCAGGCGGATCACTTGAGGTCACGAGTTTGAGACCAGGTTGGCCAACATGGTGAAACCCCATCTCCACTGAAAATACAAAAAAATTAGCCAGGCATGGTGGCACACACCTGTAATCCTAGCTACTCAGGAGGCTGAGGTGGGAGGATTGCTTGAACCCTGGAGGCAACAGTTGCAGTGAGCCGAGATTGCACCACTGCACCTAGTCTGCATGACAGGGTGAGACGGTCTCATAAAGAAAAAGAAAAAAAATAAATAAAACACAAGACAAGCAGGTATCTTGAAACTTATCTTGAAAAACAAGAAAGATAAGTTAAATTTAGATTTTGTTATACATATAATAATGCTTGAGTCAAAAAGGCAACAAATAATAACTTTTAAATAAAGTTATCAGATTAATACTTCCTAAAAGTGTGAGTGAGGTTTAAATAAAAAAGAAAAACAATCAATCCACACTTTTTAATTAAGGAAAAAATGAAAAGGCCAAAGAGATTTAGTCATTAATATGTTTATCAGAAAGTTACTCTTGGGACTCATGGATTGTTCAAACCTCCTCAATGCCATCATTGCCAAGTCAAACTTTTGGAAAATATACTTAAATAATGCCTCTTCCTTAAACACAAAATATATCATGCAGACACATAATACTAACATTGTTGACAGTTTAAAATATCTTCAAAGTAATATTATGAATAAAACGTTAAACATATCAGCTGTTGGTATGTGTACTCTTCTGGTATGATCATCTAATCAACTTAATAAAGTAGCATTAAAAATAACATTTTAAGGGCCGGGCATGGTGGCAGGAGCCTGTAACCCCAGCCACTAGGGAGGCTGAGGTACGAGAATCACTTGAACCTGGGAGGTGGAGGTTGCAGTGAACTGAGATCGCGCCACTGCAATCCAGCCTGGGTGATGGAGCAAGACTCGATCACACACACACACACAAAATGTTAACAATAAAGTACTAAGAACATCGAGTATCTAAAGCACCTTAAATTCAGCCAGGTGCGGTGGCTCATGCCTGTAATCCCAGCACTTTGGGAGGACAAGATGGCGGACGGCTTGAGGCCCCAGTAACTTGAGATCAGCCTGGGAAACGTGGCGAAATACCCGTCTCTACTAAAAATACAAAATAATTCGTCAGGCGTGGTGGCGTGCGCCTGTAGTCACAGCTACTTGGGAGGCTGAGGTGGGAGAATCATTTGAACCCAGGAGGCAGAGGCTGCAGTGAGCCATGATCACACCACCACACTCCAGCCTGGGCAACAGAGTGAGGCTCTCTGAAAAAATAGAAATTTTAAAATCTTGCCCTCCACAAAAACAAAAATAAATCTAATAATGAACTTAGGATAAAAAGGCTTTCAAAATACTAATTTGCATGTAGTGGAAGTAATTTGTAATCAGATGAGGAAAAAAGTATAAACTTCAGTAAGTAAATTCTCAAGCTATAAGATCAAAGGGAAGATTTTTGTACTTCTCCCTATGTAGTTCAGAAACTTATCCAAACAGATACTTAGCAAATCGGTATCTCACACAACTTAAATAACATAACTGGGTATCATATTTGATCTCAAGAGTTGAGAAATCAGGTAATGTTCTGTTCCTACCCATTACTGAAAACAGAATGGTATCCTGATATTCCCATAACACTGTAATAAGGAGATTCTAAGTGGGTTATGTGGCTATCCTTCAGCAGGAATGTTCCCATAACACTGTAATAAGGAGATTCTAAGTGGGTTATGTGGCTATCCTTCAGCAGGAATGTTCCCAAGCCCTGTGAGGCTCCTAGCGGAGATGGTATTTAATGGGCTGTTTTGTACAAGTGTTAGACAAATCCTAAGACTAAAATCTGAATGGTGCCTTCCTAAGGTGCTAATTCGTGAGATGATCAATCTGATCATGACCCTTTGTTCAGAAATAAAAATTCTGTTCCAATATAATGACTAGTTGGTAGAAAGTTAGGTATATTTAAGACAAAGCCTTCTTACTTTCCTACAAAAGTTACAAAAATAGTTGTTTTCTTCAAAACATCTATAAAAGGAAACAAAGTGTGGGGAGGAGGGAAGAAAAAAAGAAAAATCAAACAAACAAAGTACTACTTTTCTTTTTTGTTTTTGTTGAGATCAGGTCTCACTCTGTCACTCAGGGTGGAGTGCAGTGGAACCATCTTGGCTCACTGCAACCTCCCACCTTCCAAGTTCAAGCGATTCACCTGTGTCAGCCTCCAGAATTACTGGCACATGCCACCACACCTGGTTCATCTTTTGTATTTTTGGTAGAGATGGGGGATATTGCCATGTTGCCCAGACTGTTCTCAAATTCCTGGGCTCAGGGGATCCACCCACCTTGGCCTCCCAAAGTGCTGGGATTATAGGCATGTGCCACCATGCCCAGCCACTACTACTTTTCTAAGAATACATAATCAAAGAAATAGAAGTTAACTCATTTTCAGGATATCATAAACAGTTATTAAGGATGAAACACATTTCTCAATTTTACATCTATAAAATTAAATAATGCCTCCATAAAATTAGTATGCTAAACATAAAATGCCAGTTTTTGCACAAACTTTTAAGAAACAAAACAACAAGATATAACAAACTATTCCACGGACTTAATTTGGATCTTACTTAAGCCTTAATTATGTAAATGATACCATGTCCATAATATGTGCTCAATAAGATGAAAATGTTAATGATGCTCTGAAGAACCAATTCCAAAACTGATAAGATGTATGTCATTTCTACTTGACATCCTGTCCCACAAAACAAAATAGTTTTGGCATTTAAGTCAAACTCATTCAAAAGACAAAATAAAACCAGAAAAAAATCTTCTTTATAAAAGGCCATTTCAGGTGTTGGTGAAGGAAGCATTCATTGAGTGACACAGGCATGGGACACAAAGGACAATTTCCAGGACAATGCACTTAGTAAAGTACAAGTCAAGATGAAGTCAGCCCTGGCAAGGACTGACAGTAAGAAATTCTTGGAAATACGACGTAGACACCACGACATGCATAGATGACCGATGGAAAGTTTGAGAAAGAAAAGGACAACTTACTGAAGGTTCCCAGCAAGGTCCTGTCCTACTACAGCTATTGTCAGTGGAAAAAGAAAAAAAAAGTGAAGAGATAGAAATTTTTTTTCAAAATCACATTTCATTCAGAGCAAAAATTCAATAATAACACTAAGTTACCCAAAATTCAATTTTATTTTAGAAATCTTACTGAAGCAACTTTAATTTAAAATATTCTGATAATGTAATATACCAAAAAAAATCAGTTCATTTAATAAAGTGCATATTAGTAAAATACAAATGTTGTATAATAGTAGAAAAGCTTAGAATAAAAATGTTAGGAGTACTAACTTCATCCTCTTGTGACTTCATAAAATAAACACACAGTACTGGGAACTAGGATTTGCTGCAAAGGGCATAACAGTAAATTACACTCATTCTAGTTTACTACCATTTGTTTATAGCCAAATGCATAACATACACGGATTCTTTGTATGTTTGTTTGTTTGTTGTTTGTTTTTGAGACCAAGTCTTGTTCTGTTGCCCAGGCCAGAATGCAGTGGTGCAATCTCAGGTCACTGTAACCTCCACCTCCCAGGTGCAAGCAATTCTCCTGCCTCAGCCTCCCGAGTAGCTGGGATTACAGGCACCCACCACCATGCTTGGCTAATTTTTGTATTTTTAATAGAGACGGGGTTTCACCATGTTGGCCAGGGTGGTCTTAAACTCCTGACCTCAAGTGATCCAACCGCTTCAGCCTCCCAAAGTGCTGGGATTACAGGTGTGAGCCACCACGCCTAGCCCACATATACATATTCTTAATAGCAACATAGTAAAATGATAATCTCTAGCTTTTTACCTACATAGATTTAATTATTTCTCTTTTTTCTACCAGTTGCTTCCACGCTAAGAAAAACTAAAAGCAGGCCGGGCACGGTGGCTCACGCCTGTAATCCCAGCACTTTGGAAGGCCAAGGCAGGCGGATAACAAGGTCAGGAGATCAAGACCATCCTGGCTAACACGGTGAAACCCCGTCTCTACTAAAAATATAAAAAATTAGCCGGGCGTGGTGGCGGGCGCCTGTAGTCCCAGCTGCTGGGGAGGCTGAGACAGGAGAATGGCGTGAATCTGGGAGGCGGAACTTGCAGTGAGCCGAGATTGCGCCACTGCACTCCAGCCTGGGCGACAGACTGAAACTGTCTCAAAAAAAATAAAAAATAAAAGAAAAACTAAAACCAGAATTTCAGAGGTTTTTGTTTTTTAAGATGAAATCTCACTCTGTCACCCAGGCTGGAGTGCAGTGGTGTGATCTCGGCTGACTGCAACCTCAGCCTCCTGGGTTCAAGCAATTCTCCTGCATCAGCCTCCCAAGTAGCTGAGATTATAGGTACTTGCCACCATGCCCAGCTAATTTTTGTATTTTTAATAGAGTTGAGGTTTCACCATGTTGGACAAGCTGGTCTCAAACTCCTGACCTCAAGTAATCCACCCGCCTGAGCTTCCCAAAGTGCTGGGATCACAGGTGCGAGCCACCATGCCTGGCCTGTTTTTTGTTTTTGTTTTGTTTTGTTTTGTTTGTTTTCTTCCTTTTTTGAGACGGAGTCACGCCCTGTCGCCCAGGCTGGAGTGCAATGGCGGGATCTCGGCTCACTGTAAGCTCCACCTTCCAGGTTCACGCCATTCTCCTGTCTCAGCCTCCCGAGCAGCTGGGACTATAGGCACCCGCCACCACGCCAGGCTAATTTTTTGTATTTTTAGTACAGACAGGGTTTCACCGTGTTAGCCAGGATGGTCTCGATCTCCTGACCTCGTGACCCACCTGCCTCAGCCTCCCAAAGTGCTGGGATTAGAGGCGTGAGCCACTGCACTTAGCAGAATTTCTGTATTTTAATACAGTATAGTGACATATGGTGACACCATCAACTTGTCAGGTGATATGCCTGTGTAAAGAACACTAGTCTGAAAGATGGAACACTAAATTCAATATTCTAGCCCAGACTCAGTCACTACTATTTCTGAATGTGATTACTTTTTAAAAATGTATTCTTTAAAATGACAAAGTTGTATATATTTATTATGTTTGAAATATGTGCAGTGGTTCAATTGAATTGGATTACCTCACGTACTTACTTTTTCTGGTGAAAACACTTAAAATCTACTCTCTCGGTGATTTTCAATATACAATACATTGCTGTTAACTATAGTCACCATGTTGTAAATGTATCTCTTGCATGGTCACTATTTTAAGTGAACATTTATTAAAAGTTTCCATATATAACACACTTAGAATAGTAGAAGGCAAGAGAACAAAGCCACCAGAGGGAGGAAAATGTGTGTATTTCTGAAAATAATCTTTAAGGGTAAGCAGCAGTATCCTTGTGGAAAATAAGTCTTTAAGAGATCAACTGCCTGAGATGAATAAAATGGCCACAAACATTTGTTGGTTCCTTTTTTTTTTTTTTTTTTTTTTTAAGACGGAGTCTTGCTCTGTTGCCCAGGCTGGAGTGCAGTGGTGTGATCTTGGCTCACTACAACCTCCAGTTCCTGGGTTCAAGCAGTTCCCTCCACCTCAGCCTCCTAAGTAGCTGGGATGACAGGAACTTGCCACCATGCCTGGCTAATTTCTATATTTTTAGTAGAGATGGGGTTTCACCACGTTGGCCAAGCTGGTCTCAAATTCTGACCTCAGGTGATCCGCCCACCTTGGACTCCCAAAGTGCTGAGATTATAGGTGTGAGCCACCGTGCCCAGCCATATTCAGTTAGTCTCAAAACTACTATTTCACAATGCCTTTTTTTTTTTTTTTGAGACGGAGTCTCGTTCTTTCGCCCAGGCTGGAGTGCAGTAGCGTGATCTCGGCTCACTGCAACCTCTGCCTCCCAGGTTAAAGTGATTCTCCTGCCTCAGCTTCCTGAGTAGCTGGGATTGCAGGCACTAGCTATCATGCCTGGCTAATTTTTCTATTTTTAGTAGAGATGGGGTTTCACCACGTTGGCCAGGCTGGTCTTGAACTCCTAACCTCAGGTGATCCGCCCACCTCGGCCTCCCAAAGTGCTGGGATTACAGGTGTGAGCCACTGCGCTGGGCCCCACAATGCCAAATTTATAAAACATACTATTGGTAGCTGAATTCAGTAATCTTTAAGGGCTAACTGACTATAAAATTATAGCTAAAAATAACAAAAAATGAACATCAAATACAGTATGACATCACATGCTAGCATATTCCAAATTATCTAGGAGTTATTGAAACACGCGGTTAAATTTAACAGTTATTTTACATATTAATCCAGGTATGCATCTTCAGACAGCTCAGATGTTCAAAGATCAATATACCATACTACTAAGTCTCCCACTTTAATAGTTCCTGACTGACTGGAACCTTTTCTTGGTTCCTCAAACAATTTATATCTGGCCTTAGGATCTCTGCACATGCTATTCTCTCTGCACACAATGACTCCCTCAACCTCTACTTGTCTCCCCAACCCTGTAGAGCAGGCTCTTCGTAATCCTTAATTGTCATTCCTTTAGAGAGGCCTTCCCTGAGAACTCCTGATATTCTCCCCCATGCTATACTACTTCATACTATATGACATTTACTACAAATGATAATTATATCTTTATTATATCTCTCCCACTGAATCACATAACTAATAAATATCTCTCCCACTGAATCACATAACTAATAAGGGCAGACATACATGTCTGTTTCATTCACCACTCAATACCAACACCTAGCATAAAGTATGAATTTCAAGTTTACTTGCTATATAAAGATGTGCCATAACAAATGGCCATTTTACTTCCAGATTTAATCACCGTGTGTGAGCTTTAGTAGGAATCTCATTCATTACTCTTTTGGTTACTGAACAGTCGTTTTCCACCAATTCCAAAAACCACTGCTTGCAGTCCAAGAAAATAGCTTGGGTTAGGTTTACCAGAGAGAAAAAGGTGAAATTACCCAATAGTGTTGGTATTCAAACTACTATAACCACACAGCCAAGTCCCCAACCCAGGTTATTCTGAAGTACCTCACTTGGTAGTACTCAGAATCACATTTTTGGGGGTATTTTGCCTTAAGGTTTTTTTTTTAAATGTAGTAATACCCCAATATACTACACTTACATTCTATGTTTCTCTTTAATTCATACAACTTAAAATACGTTAAAATGTACCCCAAAAGTGCTTTAGTGAATACTTACAATTGCCAAAAGATAATATGTCACTGTTTAAATGTGTTGGTAAACACAAACTTTCTGTAGCAAAACACTAAAACAAAACTATGTCTAAGGTCCTCAACTTTAGCTGCATAGGATCCTGAAGAGGTTTTAAAAAACAAATACATGAAATTCAGAGTTAGTAAGCTATTAAACAGGACCTGGATTTCTTTAAAAGCTCCCTAAGAATTTTAGTACAGAGGTAGGGAAGCATATAGAGCCACATTGGAGGACGAGGCCTGAGCATGGGTTTTTTGTTTTTTTTTTTTTAACGCTCCTGACGATTTACATGCGTCCAGTGTTAAGAACCACTACAGGATGGGCATGGTGGCTCATGCCTGTAATCCCAGCACTTTGGGATGCCGAGATAGGTGGATCACCTGAGTCAGGAGTTTGAGACCAGCCTGGAGAATCTGGTGAATCTCTACTAAACATACAAAATTAGCTGGGTGTGGTGGCCCATGCCTGTAATCCCAGCTACTTGGGAGGCTACGGCAGGAGAATCGCTTGAACCCGGGAGGTGGAGGTTGCTGTGAGCTGAGATCGCACCATTACACTCCAGTCTGGGCAACAAGATCGAAACTCCATCTCAAAAAAATAAATACAAAATAAATAAATTAGCCAGGTGTGATGGTGTGCGCCTGTAATCCCAGCTACTCAGGAGAGTGAGACAGAGAATCGCTTGAACCCAGGAGGCAGAGGTTGCAGTGAGCTGAGATCGAGCCACTGCACTCCAGCCTGGGTGACAGAGCAAGACTCTGTCTCCAAAACAAACAAAAAAAAACCACTGCAAATTAAAACCTCTGCATCCCACTCCTCCTTATCCCCCAGAGTTTACTGCTTTTGCAAGCCCCTCCATGAACTGAATTTTCTTTTGATGTCATGAATCTAGAATAGAACTAGGAGACAAAGAAGGGTCTGTTCTCCTAGTGTGTCTTAATTTAGTTCCTCCCTCCACAAGGAAAATGATATCCAAAAACACAAAATGCTTATGGCCACAAGTGTGTAGGTGTGCTGAAATGCACATATGTGAAAGGTAGAAAAGGGCCAGGGGAAGTTAGCTTGCTTCAACCAAAGTAAATGTGAAGGGTCTAGAGATCCTGTTTTGAGTGTAAATTAGCCAATTAATTCCTAGAGCTAACTGAAGTACAGGAGAAGTAATAAAACCTATGAGGTTATAGGCTGGTCTTCAATAACACAGCAAAGAAACATGTATTGGGTGTCTTTCATAGGGCTTTTTACATATGTCACCTCATTTTATTGCCAGCACAATAGTCACTGTGCCCATTAATTGGATGAAGGTGTGACTAAATGTGTTGGTATGTGTTCTGATTTGTGACCCTATAAAATATACAGAAATCCAATCTGTAAAACAGAAGAGTTAAATTATTTATTATTATTTTACTTTTCTATAAGTTATTGGGGTACAGGTGGCATTTGGTTATGTAAGTTCTTCAGTGGTGATTTGTGAGATCCAGGTGCACCCATCACGCAAGCAGTATACCCTGCACCATATATGCTGTTTTTTATCCCTCGCCCCCCTCCCAAAGGAGTTAAATTAGAAAACCAAATAAGATAATTTGCTCTGTAACTATAAAGGGGCAATAACGATAATAACAAAACCACTACTAGCAGTAGTACTTTTACTCTGCACTCACTATGTATGAGTCATTATGCCCAGGACTTCACATGGATAATCTCATCTAATGCTCAAAACACAAAGGAATGTGCCTGTACTGCCTATCATATATATAAGAGTCTTACTTGACCAACGATACATGGGTTAGCTAGTACAGACAGGAGATGCTGTGATCTAGAAGGAATATACTGAGATCTAAAATTTCAAAGGTGAAACGGTTTCAAGGCTGACAGGGTTGAGCTGTTGCCAGTGATGCAAATACTAGGAAAGGAATGAAAGTGAAAGTCAACAGAAGTAGAGGAAGCAAAGAAAAAGGAGGCTGCATTTCAGATGGGTTCTCCAAAAGACAGTGAAATCACCAAGGACAACGGGAAGACTGGTTTTGACTACCCAACTTCACTTTCTGCATTGACCCCATGACTGTCCTGTTCTCAGTTTAATCCACTTCAACTTGGATATGGTCTCAGTATAATGATGTCCACTTGCCCTGTGCCCCACAGTAGACTCCCAGTCTCAGACTTTCAATAATAATATTTACCCACACTGGACTCCCAGATAGCCTGGATATATTCCACATCAATTAGTCCCTAAATTGAGCTATAAAAATAGGGGGAAAAATGCATTTTCAATATTATTACTCAAAACTGCATCCTCTATACATTTTGAAGACTACATCTTTTATATTTCTGATAAACAAAGAAGCAATGGAGATACAGAAGGATGACAGCATATGTAAAACATTTAACTAAGTAGCAGACAAAATACTTTTTTTTTTTTGAGACAGAGTTTCACTCTTATTGCCCAGGCTGGAGCGCATTGGTGCGATCTCAGCTCACAGCAACTCCCACCTCCCAGGTTCAAGTGATTCTCCTGCCTCAGCCTCCCGAGTAGCTGGGATTACAGGAATGCGTCACCACGCCCAGCTAATTTTGTATTTTCAGTAGATACAGGGTTTCTCCACGTTGGCCAGGCTGGTCTCAAACTCCCGACCTCAGGTGATCCACCCACCTCGGCCTCCCAAAGTGCTGGGATTATAAGCGTGAGCCACTGTGCCCGGCCACCAGACAGAATACGGTAACACCGATGTTGAATTTAAAAAGACTCAGTATGGGCCGGGCACGGTGGCTCACGCCTGTAATCCCAGCATTTTGGGAGGCCGAGGGAGATGATCACCTGTGGTCGGGAGTTCGAGACCAACCTGGCTAACATGGAGAAGCCCCATCTCTACTAAAAATACAAAATTAGCTGGGCATGGTGGCACATACCTGTAATCCCGGCTATTTGGGAGGCTGAGGCAGGAGAACTGCTTGAACCCAGGAGGCGGAGGTTGCAGTGAGCCGAGATCACGCCATTGCCCTCCAGCCTGGGCAACAAGAGTGAAACTCTGTCTCAAAAAAAAAAAGATTCAGTATACCTGGAAATAAAAATCTCACTATAAACAAATGGCTTCCATCTCTACTACATTCTCAAGTAGGTCATCAATGTTTCTTTTACCTTACTCTTCCCCTTACGTTAATCCATTTCTTTTCAAATGCAGTTCAAATGAGTTAAATAGAATCCTCTTTTTCTGCTCATATCCTTTTAATAGACTGATAACATCCAGAAAGAGAATTCTCCCAAGTACATGTACTTGACTCTAGTACTTCAGCCCATTGACTGTCAAGGCAGACTTGGGGGTTGCAATCAGAAAACGTTAGATATCTCCATGTCTCTAGCTATACGAATGCAAACGCTGAAGTAAGTTTTCCTGGAACTAGGAAAACTTAACTAGTAAAGATAGTTAACTAGAAAGAAACTGATGGAATTGAACAATCAGAAAAAAGTTTATAAACCTTAGTTAACATAATAGCTATTTGAAGGAAACTGGCAAATAAGCAATGAACAATCTTGTCAGTCAACCTGAATAAATGCTAATTTCTACCATACACGTCAACCTGAATAAATGCTCATTTCTACCACTTATTTAGAAATCGATTTTCCAGGAGGCTGAGGCAGGCGAATCGCTTGAATCTGGGAGGCGGAGGTTGCAGTGAACCAAGATCATGCCACTGCACTACAGCCTGGGCAACAGGGCAAGACTCTCTCAAAAAAAAAAAAAAGAAAAGAAAAGAAAAGAAATAGATTTCACCTCCACTTATCAAGAGGAGTGATTTAAGAACATGACATGTTATCAAACGGGTACACGTGGGCACTTCTGAACTTCTGAATGAGTTAAATACATCTTCCACATCTCCACATGTTAATCTATTATTTAAAAGTGGCAGAGATATCTATTGAATTTTATATTATTCAATGTTGACCTGAAATGTTGTTACATTACGGTTGTAAAGAATTACTAAAAAAAAAAAAAAGAACAAAGTTATGTGATAAATGTCGAATACTATAATAACAATAAGAAACAAGGCCAGGCACGGTGGTTCACGCCTGTAATCCCAGCACTTTGGAAGGCCAAGATGGGGAGATCACAAGGTTAAGAGATCAAGACCATCCTGGCCAACGTGGTGAAACCCCATCTCTACTAAAAACACAAAAATCAGCTGGGTGTGGTGGTGTGCACCTGTAGTCCCAGCTAGTCGGAAGGCTAAGGCAGGAGAAGTGCTTGAACCTAGGAGGCAGAGATTGCAGTGAGCTGAGATCCTGCCACTGCACTCCAGCCTGGCAACAGGCGAGATTCCATCTCAAAAAAAAAAAAAAAAAGAAAGAAAGGAACAAAAGCACAAATCAAGGAAAATAGCAATATCTCCAAGCAAAGAGTAGAGTTGCTCCAGATTTGGTGCTAAAAGAGAATACTGTACTAAGACCTTCAAAAGTTCTAAGACTAAGACTTTCAAAAGTTCTAACTCATGGTTTGACTATCACCTCACTGAGAGAACTACAATTACCTTTTTGTCTTGACACTGTCATTGCTGAGGCAATGGATCCCATAATTAATGCTGAGCTTGAAACCAACGACAGGGAAAGCAACTTACATGGCATACACAGAGATCTAAAAATAAATCAGGGGAACTGAGTGGCTATCCAAAGAGGAAGGTATAATTACAGAAGAAAAATAATGGTGGTACATAAAGCACCTGAAATAATATAAAGCCTATGTTTGAAGTCACCTAGGAATTAACAACTGCTTAGCTTATTATATGCTCCTATATCTTCACATATGCATCCTTAAGAAGGATAAATGTCTTAAAGATCTCAATCACTTCACAGAGAAAGTAAAATTAGAAAGGCTTAACGGTGGTTTTAATCCTCTTTTATTGTATTGATAGTGGCATCAATTGGTAAAAGTCTCAAAACAAAATACTTTTGAAACCATCTTGCCTATTTATATTTCTAATGTACATATTAATAAAATACTTAAAATACATAAAATATAGTACCTGAAACTGAACTCTTGGACACTGAATCAGAGACAAATTAGTACCAATTTTCCTTACGATACTTCGAGACGAACCATATGGCTTCCTAGACCAAAGTACCTGAGGAAGTAGGAAAAACGGAAAGCTTAATTACAAGATGTACAGAACTGTTAAGACAAGGCATTAGACAATTATTTGTATGACATACTAACACATTAATTACAGAATCAGAATGCTCTAAATGTTATGGCAAATAAGCTACTGTTTCTCAATCCAAAAATAAAGAATATATATATATACATATATCTAGATATTATTAATTCAATAAAGTTTAATGTAAGGTATTATATAAAATATAAACTAGCCAGTAATTTTAAATACTATACTTACAGTAAAATTCTATTTTCATCAGGTTTTCATACTATTCTGCAACAGAAACACTACTTTATCTCTTCTGCTATATTTTAGCTTTAGAATTTTGATATACATAATTTTCCTTAAACATATGTTACTTTTGGTATAATAGACTTTTCAAAACAATCCCAAATTAGTACAAAGTTCAGAATCTGAATGTGTACCATGCAGGGTGCTTCATGTTGTTTGCTGCACAAGAATGCTTGGCCAAGGGTGAGCAAAGGCTGAAATCCAGGCATATTGCTCTTGGGAGGCCTACTCCACAGAGAAAAGGTAAGAAATTTCATCTGAGCAGAATTTCTCAGATGAAATCATAATAAAACAAGACATTATGCTATGCTTAAAGACAAAAACGAACCCTCAAAGCAAAAAAAAAAACAAAAAGCACACATGTTGAATGTTAGTTAAATCCTTACAAATTGTACCTTGAAATTTCTCCCCAGGTATATGATCACTCTTTAAAGAGAAAAACCATCCGTTTTGAGTGCTACACTTGAAAGCCTGGATAGAAGAGGTAAAGAAAAGTCGTATGCTATTAAAAGCAATTGTAAAAGAAAAGAGTAAGAATTGTATGACTATTATACTTAATTCATCAAATTTTAACATTCAATTATATAGGGCCGGGTGCAGTAGCTCCCGCCTGTAATCCCAGTACTTTGGGACACCGAAACGGGTGGATCACCTGAGGCCAGGAGTTCAAGACCAGCCTGGCCAACGTGGCGAAACCCCATCTCTACTAAAAATACAAAAATGAGCCAGGCATGGTGGTGCACACCTGTAATCCCAGCTACTTAGGAGGCTGAGGCACGAGAACTGCTTGAACCCAGGAGGCAGAGGTTGCAGTGAGCCAAGATCACACCACTGCACTCCAGCCTGGGTGACAAAGCGAGACCCTGTTTCAAAAATAAAATAAAACAAGAAACCCAAAAAACAATTATATCCTAAAGACTAAACAAAACCAAATCAGCTGAGTATGAATTCTGGAGAAATGGATACTACCCCTTTTTTAAGATCAATCCGTGATCATTCTACTTTAAAGAATGAATTACCCCAATATAAACAGCATAACCAAACAACTGGTCACTGTAAACAGTGGAGGCTCCAAAACCTAACTGAAACTAGACCCTTAGATAAAAGCATATACAGCTTATAAAACGAGCACAGAAACTACCTCATTTCTTAAATTTTAGCAATCAAGTCTAATTCAAGGATAACAGTATGAATCAGTGTGGGGTTCAGGGCTGGGCACAGTAGCTCACATCTGTAACCTCAGTGCTTTGAGAGGCTGAGGCAGGAGGATCATTTGAAGCCAGAAGTTTGAGACCAGCCTGGAGTCTTTCTGTGAGACCCCCATCTCTACAAAAAATTGGAAAATTAGCATGGTGATGCGTGCTGTCGTCCTAGCTACAGGAGAGTCTAAAGCAGGAAGGTCCCTCAAGCCCAGGAGCTCCAGGCTGCAGTGAGTTAGGATTGCACCACCGCACTCCAGCCTAAGCAACAGAGTGAGACCATGTCCCCCCGCTGCCCCCTACCCCGAGAAAAAAAGCAACAAAGTGGAAATCATAGAAGGATATATAATACCCCGGCACCTGCCATAGCTTTCATGTAATTTTATCAGATATTTTCCAAGGTTTCACTGAATCTTACCTAGAAGAGTTCCAAAAGTACTTATAACCTATACTGACTCCAATAACCAACAAAAATGATAGCTCTTGCTTTGGAAATGTAAATAAAAAGGATGGCAAAGATTAGAAAACTGGTAAGTAGAAAGGAAGATAATATTAAAATATGAATAGTACACAAAGAATATTAAGAAGCAAAGTTACTCTGAAGCTTAGAAGAAAACATCATTCACATCAATAATCATACAGGATTATGACACAAGTAGTCTTAATAACACGTGAGGACTAAGGGAAAGGAAAACATTCTGACTAGAGAAACATGGGAAGCCTCGCGGTTCTACAATGTCAACATCAGACTATCCACCAACAAAAGAACAAACATGGGCAAATAATTCTAAGACAGTATTTAAGCAAACTCTTTACCTTATCATTATTATTTATTTTTGAGACGGAGTTTCGCTCTTTCGCCCAGGCTGGAGTGAAGTGGAGCAATCTCGGCTCAATGCAACCTCCGTGCCCCCCAGGTTCAAGTGATTCTCCTGCCTCAGCCTCCCAAGTAGCTGAGATTACAATAGCTGGGATTAGAGGTGCATGCCACCATGCCTGGCTAATTTTTTTGTATTTTTAGTAGAGACAGGGTTTCACCATGTTGGCCAGGCTGGTCCCGAACTCTTGACCTCAGGTGATTCACCTGCCTCAGCCTCCCAAAGTGCCAGGATTACAGGCATGCGCCACCGCATGCGGCCCTACCTTATACATTTTAATAGATCCTGATCTTTTACAAATAAATCCATAGGGCAAAAGTAAGTATACCATTCAGTCATTTCTCTTCTTGAGTCTTCTATTTAGTCACAAGTCAAAACTCTCCTATGATGTAGTACAAGTGGAATGCTATCTGTGCATCACAATGTGACAATTAGACAATCTACAGTGAATCTTTCTCCCCTCCAGCAAGCAAAGGTCTTGCCTGGAGATGAAGAGGACAAAAAGCTCACAAAGAAAAATTTAGAAAGGATTTGCCAAGGTCAGGAACTAATGTTTCTGCCAGCTTTTAGCATTCTTCACTACACACGTTGAGGGCAAAAAGTCAACTATTATGTTTCCATCTGTTTAATATCAGAAAAATACCATGTGCCTTCAACAAGAGAAGTGGCCAATGATTCAGCTTCTTTTTTTTTAGACGAAGTCTCACTCTGTCACCCAGGCTGGAGTGCAGTGGCGTGATCTCACTGAAACTTCCACTTCCTGGGTTAGAGCAATTCTGTCTAGCTAGAATTACAGGCAGGCGCCACTACGCCCAGCTAATTTTTGCATTTTTAGTAGAGACGGGGTTTCGCCACTTTGGCCAGGCTGGTCTCGAACTCCTGACCTCAGGTAATCCAATCGCTTTGGCCTCCCAAAGTGCTGGGATTACAGGCATGAGCCACCACACCCAGCCGATTCAGCTTTTAATTATAAGGAATAGATTATTTAGGTATCTTGTACAAAGTTAAAGGAAGGGAAAGAACAGATTGCTTTATGTGATTATTTTTTCAAGCATACACAGTAGACTAACATAATGTGTTTTTCTGTCACTTGTGAATTACATAGTACTTAGCGCCAATAAATATCAAATAAGGGTCTGTGTAAACTAATAACTGAAATATTTAGAATGAAGAGCCATAACCTTTATTGAATGTTAGGAAAAAGTGAGGGGAAAGAATAGCTAATTTCCAGGAACTCTAAAACTAGGTCTGACTACTTTTCTATTTTTTTCTATTCAGCCCTCATAGAGGGGGAGAAATTGTAAATGGCTGTGCAGAAACAGTGAACAGATGGTACTGAAAAGTCACCATCTGTGCATTGGGAGGCTGTATGACCCAAGTGCATCTCCTACCATAACTTGTGGCTGAACTATGTCTTGTCAGTATGCTAGTTTAGAGAAGGAAAGACTTCCTCTAAAGAGAAACTGTCCTTAATATTTCTTTAGATGTAAGAGAGAAGGCAGGGAGAAGAAAGTGGTCATAAAATCATAAGATAATCCAAATTTTTTTTTTTTTTTTTTGAGACGGGGTTTCCTCTTTCTCCAGGGAGGAGGTCAGTGGCATTATCTAAGCTCACTGCAACCTCTGCCTCCCGGGTTCAAGCAATTCTCCTGCCTCAGCCTCCCCAGTAGTTGGGACTACAGGTGCACACCACCCCACCTGGCTAATTTTTGAATTTTTAGTAGAGACGGGATTTCACCATGTCGGCCAGGATAGTCTTAATCTCTTGACCTCGTGATCTGCCCACCTCAGCCTCCTAAAGTGCTGGGATTACAGGTGTGAGCCACCATCCCTGGCAAAATAATCCAATTTCATTTAGAAAATAAGACAATCCAATGCCATTAAGAAATAGCTGGCCGGGCATGGTGGCTCACGCCTGTAATTCCAGTACTTTGGGAGGCCGAGGCAGGTGGATCATGAGCTCAGAAGTTCAAGACCAGCTGGATAACATGGTGAAACCCCATCTCTACTAAAAATACAAAACTAGCCGAGTGTGGTGGTGCATGCCTGTAATCCCAGCTACTCAGAAGGCTAAGGGAGGAGAATAGCTTAAACCCAGGAGGCGGAGGTTGCAGTGAGCCGAGATTGTGCCACTGCACTCCAGCCTGGGACAGAGCAAGACTCCGTCTCAAAAAAAAAAAAAAAAAAAAAAAGCTAAACAGGGCCAGGAGCAGTGGCTCATGCCTGTAATCCCAGCACTTTGGGAGGCCGAGGCGGGTGGATCATCTAAGGTCAGGAGTTCGAGATCAGCCTGGCCAAAGTGACAAAACCCCATCTCTACTAAAATACAAAAATTAGCCAGGCGTGGTGGCACACGCCTGTAGTCTCAGCTACTCAGGAGGCTTGAGGCAGGAGAATTGCTTGAACCAGGAGGCGGAGGCAGAGGTTGCAGTGAGCAAGATTGTGCCACTGCACTCCAGCCTGGGTGAAGAGCGAGACTCCATCTCAAAAAAAAAGAGAAGAAAAGAAATAGCTAAACAGAAAAACCATGCTTTATCTATGAAAACTGCTTTTAAATAACAGTGAATCTGTGTGTGTGTGCGCGCATGCATGTCTGTGTCTAGTAATGACAGTCCATAACATTTAGCAACAGTGCTTGAAAGTGATGACAGCAAGGAGGAGGATGACAACAGGAAAGTAGTTTGTTCTTTTTTAACATTGTGAAATGCTATTGTAGAAAGTGTTGACGTGTGAGGCTGGAATCTGAAGCTGTCATCTGTCTCATCCATGATGACTGCACTCAAGCTGTATGTGGTAATTCATTTATTATAGACTAGTTTAACGTACATTATTATTTGAGGGCAAGTTTTAGCAGGAAAAACTATAAATTTAACTCTAAGAAAATTCTGGCTGGGTGTGGTGGCTCACGCCTGTAATCCCAGCACTTTGGGAGGCCGAAGAGGGTGGATCACTTGAGGTCAGGAGTTCGAGACCAGCCTGGCCAACATGGTGAAACCCAGTCTTTACCAAAAATACAAAAATTAGCCAGGGATGATGGCGGGCACCTGTAATCCCAGCTACTCAGGAGGCTGAGGCAGGAGAATCACTTGAACCCAGGAGGCGGAGGCTACAGGGAGCCAAGAACGCGCCACTGCATTCCAGCCTGGGGCAGAGCAAGATTTCATCTCAAAGAACAAACAAACAAAAAAATATGTGTTTTTCAAGACAAACTATGTGATATTAATGCATTAATGCAGAGGTTCATGTATCCCTAAAATTACACATGGACCTATACTGTTAATCAGATCTTTAAAAAGTCAGGACCTAATAAAATGTAAATTCTTAATTCTTAGGGAGTTAAGGGAAAATTAAAAGTGTGTGTTGGGAAGGGGGAATGAGTGAAAATGGGAAGATGAAATTCTGTAACAATTTTTAAATCCTTAACCAAAGATTAACACTTCCCTCAGTTCTCTTCTTCCTTACGCACATTCCTCCTCCAAAGCACCAAAAGAAAACCAGAGTACAATAATACAAATTATTATAAATACTTGCTATAGTAACTTTTCCTCCAATATAAAATACTGAAATTAATCAGAATCACATTAGCTTGTGTCACACTGTTCTTACTTCCTGCAATTTAAAACATTTTGCTTAGGTACATAAAAAGTTTGGAGATATGTGAGTATGTGGTTTTAAATTCAAACAAATGTTCAGGGAAAATAAAAGACAGTAAAGACAAACAGGCCATTGTAGCATAGAGGCCTGGCTTTAAAATTAGCCTCTACCAATTTACTGCCCGTAGAAAGCTGGCCAAATTATTCACCCCTCTATGCTTCTGTTTTCTCACCTATAAAATGGAGATACTATCTACTTCATGAGCCTATGAGCATTAAATGAGTTAAGGTATTTATAATGGTTTTGTTTTGTTTTGTTTTGAGAAGGAGTCTTGCTCTGTCGCCCAGGCTGGAGTGCAGTGGCATGATCTTAGCTCACTACAACCTCTGCCTCACAAGTTCAAGCCAGATTCTTCTGCCTAAGCCTCCCGAGTAGCTGGGACTATGGACATGCACTACCATGCCCAATTAATTTTTGTATTTTTAGTAAAGACAAGGTTTCACTATGTTGGCCAGGCTGGTCTCAAACTCCTAACCTTAGGTGATCCGCCCGCCTTAGCCTCCCAAAGTGCTGGAATTACAGTTGTGAGTCACTGCACCAGGCCATATATGTTTTAAATAAACATTAATAGTCATCTTTCCCTTCTAAGGGTAGCAAAGTACACTGAAAAGAGAAAGGATTTTGGAATCAGAATTGGGTTCATATTATAGTTCTACTACTTAGGTAACTTTGGTCAAGGCAGTTAAACACTCTGAACCTCAGGTTTCTCATCTGTAATGTGCAATGTTGTATTGAATACAGGCAATTTATATAAAAGCACTGGCCACAGTAAGCACTGGCACAGTAAGCCAAGCAGGGATGGCTATTATAGTAATATTAGTGTGCAGAGTCAAAGACAATAAGCCAATCACCACTGGCTGTTCTAACGGGAAAAATGAAACGAAACAAAATCTGATCTAAAAGCTTGCAATTTCTTCTTTTTATTCTTTATTTTTTGGAAGCAGGGTCTCACTTGTAGCCTATGCTGGAGTGCAGTGGCATGATCTCAGTTGACTGCAACCTCTGCCTCCCAGGGTCAAGTGATCCTCCCACCTCAGCCTACCAAGTAGCTGGTACTACAGGCACACACCACCATGCCCGGATAATTTTTGTAATTTTTGTAGAGATGGCATCTCACTGTATTGCCCAGGTTGGCCTCAAACTCCTGGACTCCAGTGATCCTCCCACCATAGCCTCCCAAAGTGCTGGGATTACAGGCATGAATCACTATACCAGCCTTTTTTTCTTTTAAAAAAAAAAAAAGATAAAATAAAGGATGAAGGCAGTTTTCACTCTTGGAATGCTTTCAAGCACAGTATCAAATTCATTTAAAAGGACTGACGCAGTGGCTCACGCCTATAATCTCAGAACTTTGGGAGGCCAAGGTGCACGGATCACCTGAGGTCAGGCATTCAAGACCAGCCTGGCCAACATGGTGAAACCCCATCCCTACCAAAGATACAAAATTAGCTGGGCATGCATTTCACTTTCCTGCAATTCAGAGATATTGTTCTTTTAACAAATTTAAGGTTTGTGGCAACCTTGTGTCAAGCCAAGTCTACTGGTACCATTTCTCTAAGAGTATGTGCTTACTTCATGTCTGTGTCATGTTTTGCAGATTCACACAATATTTCAAATTTATGCATTACTATTTTATTTTATTTTTTGAGACAGGAGTCTTGCTCTGTTGCCCAGGCTGGAGTACAGTGGCACCATATCAGCTCACTGCAACCTCCGCCCCCTGGGTTCAAGCAATTCTCCTGCCTCAGCCTCCTAAGTAGCTGAGACTACAGGCACCCACCACCACGCCTGGCTAATTTTTGTATTTTTAGTAGAGACGGGGTTTCACTATATTGGCCAGGCTGGTCTCAAACCCCTGACCTTGTGATCCGCCTGCCTCAGCCTCTCAAAGTGCTGGGATTACAGGCGTGGCCAATGGCGCCCAGCCCCCCTTTTTTTTTTTTTTTTAATACTTTAAGTTCTGGGATACATGTGCAGAACGTTCAGGTTTGTTAAATAGGTATACATGTGCCATGGTGGTTTGCTGCACCCATCAACCTGTCATCCAGGTTTTAAGCCCCACATGCATCAGGACAACGCATGCATTGTCCTAATGCTCCCCGTCCCCTTGCCCCCCAGTCCCCTTATATGCCAGGCCCTGACTTACGCATTCTTACTATATCTATTATGGTGATCTATGATCAGTGATCTTTGATGTTATTTGTTACTACTTTAATTGTTTTGGGGTGCCATGAACTGAGCACACGTAAGATGGCAAACTTAATCGATAAATGTTACGTGTGTTTTCACTGTTCCACCCACCAGCTATTCCGCAATCTCAGACCTCCCTATTCTGAGACAAAATAACACTGGAATTAGGCCAGTTTAACCCTACAATGATCTCCAAGTGTTCAAGTAAAAAGAAGCATTGCATGTCTCTCACTTTAAATCAAAAGTTAGAAAGTATTAAGCCTAGTGAAGAAGGCAAGTTGAAAGTACAGACAGGGTGAAAACTAGGTCTCTGGACGAAATAGCCAAGCTGTGAATGCAAAGGGAAAGTTCTTAAAGGAAATTTAAAGTGTTGCTACAGTGAACACATGAATAAGAAAGCAAGAAGGCCTTATTTCTGATATAGAGAAAATAAACATCAAACCAGTCACAATATTCCCTTAAGCCAAAGCCTAATCCAGAGCAAGGTTCTAATTCTCTTCAATTCTGTGAAGGCTGAGAGAAGCAAGGAAGCTACAAAAGAAAAGTTGAAGCTAGCAGAAGTTGGTTAATGAGGCATAAGGAAAAAAGTCATCTCCATAACATAAAAGTGCAAGATGAAGAAGCATCAAGTGCCAACATGGTGAAACTCCCTCTCTACTAAAAATATTTTAAAATTAGCCTGGTGTGATGGCGCACACCTGTAATCTCAGCTACTTGGGAGGCTGAGGCAGGAGAATCACTTGAACCCAGAAGGTGAACGTTACAATGAGCCTAAGACTGCGCCACTGTTCTCCAGCCTGGGCAATAGAGCGAGACTGTCTGAAAGAAAGAAAAAAAGTGATTCGTTGTATTTCACTATCACTTTATTGTGGTGATCTGAAATGAAACTCATAGTATCTCCAAGATATGCCTGTACATATCAGATCAATGGGAAAACACATGTTAATCACTGAAAGGTAGAGCTAAGAAAGCTGCTTTTATTTTCTGGTGCCCAAATATAAAATCTTGAAAGATTCCTTTGTATTTTTATTCTTAGGCAACAAGCTAAAAAATATTGGAAATTAGTTAACCCCAAAAGATCACATTGCTTTACATTAGAAGAAAATTTGTTTTTATATGAATTTTCAGCTGATTAAAGTTGATGACGGCCGGGCGCGGTGGCTCAAGCCTGTAATCCCAGCACTTTGGGAGGCCAAGACGGGCGGATCACGAGGTCAGGAGATCGAGACCATCCTGGCTAACACGGTGAAACCCCGTCTCTACTAAAAAAAAATACAAAAACTAGCCGGGCGAGGTGGCGGGCGCCTGTAGTCCCAGCTCCTCGGGAGGCTGAGGCAGGAGAATGGCATTAAACCCAGAAGGCGGAGCTTGCAGTGAGCTGAGATCCGGCCACTGCACTCCAGTCCGGGCGACAGAGCGAGACTCTGCCTCAAAAAAAACAAAAACAAAACAAAACAAACAAACAAACAAACAAACAAACAAAAAGTTGATGACAATATGCTAGCTGCAATAAGTTAAAAATAGATCTTGCTAATCTGCTATTAGTAGGAAGGACTCTCAGTTGTAATTACAGTATTTTGAGTAAGTTAATCCTCCTTTAGCTGGTCCATTCTTTGATAAAAGGCACCCATTTTCCAGCTTAAAGTGAACAAGCTAAATAAAGCGTGTTATCTGTGCCTGAAACAGAATTCTGTCCTTTAGCCTCAATTAGCACTACTCATATTGACCTGTCTTGGGGTGGGAAGCTGGTAACAGCAAAAATGTAAGAAACTATTATTGAATGTACCTACACTGTACAAGCCACTGTGCTTGATGCTTTACATACACTGTCATTTAATCCACAGGTAACTCAGCAGTAGCAATTCTTATAGCTACTTTGCAGAGGAAGGCAATAACTGACAGAGACAAATTTCAGATTCAAGTGTGTTTAAATCCAGGACCCACAATCTTAACATTAAACTATACTTCTTATTAAAATTACAGTAAATAGAAATTATAAAGCTTTAGTTTTGGAAATCATAAATAACAAAACTTCCCTTCCTTGTGCAAGCAAGAGAAAAGAAACTTTTGCTGTCATTACTAAAATGTCAATCCACACGATGATAAAACTGAGCTAAGTGAAGTTTTTTTGTTTTTTTTAAAGATAGGGTCTTGCTCTATTGCTCAGGCTGGAGTACAGTGGCACAATCTCAGCTCACTGCAACCTCTGCCTCTCAGGCTCAAGCAATCCTCCTACCTCAGCCTCCCGAATAGCTGGGACTAGAGGTATGTGCCACCATGCCCAGCTAAATTTTTTAAATTTTTTGTAGAGACAGGGTCTCACTATATTGCCCAGGATGGTCTCGAATTCCTAGGCTCCAGCCATCCTCCTGCCTCCGTCTCCCAAAGAAGCACTGAATCTGGCCACTAAGTGAAATTTAAGACATAGGAACGTATATCTGAAATAGATGAAAATACCAATAAATTTACAAGTCATTTTCCTATTGCTTATCCTCAAGCTAATAATCTCAAAATTATGTAGCTACAAAGATAATTTTATTTGGTTTCTACTATTTAATCTCTGAAGAAAACAGATGTAATCTTGGAAGTTGGGGAGATTCAAAGTTCAGGCACAAAAACAAAAAAGTAAAAGTGCGCTAAAAAGTATACCCATATTCTGCCAGGCACAGTGGTTCACGCCTATAATCCCAGCACTCTGGGAGGCCAGGGTGGGCAGTCAAGAATTCAAGACCAGCCTGGCCAAAATGGCATAACCCCGTCTCTACTAAAAATATAAAAATGTGCTGGCCGTGGTGGTGTGAGCCTATAATCCCAGCTACTCAGGGAGCTGAGGCAGGAGAATTGTTTGAATCTGGGAGGCAGAGGTTGCAGTGAGCCTAGATTGCTCCACTGTACTCCAGCCTGGGCAATATAGCAAGACTCCTTGTCAAAAAAAAAACAAAAGTATACCCATATTCAAATTATGTAACCTGCCTATATCTTCAATAAATACAATTTAACTCTATGTCATAGCCATGAAAAAAACAAATTTGAAAATGTAAAACAAAATATTCTACAAAATGTGCTTGGCATAATACTTGCTCTTATAATTTATAGGTCTAAACAAACTTTATATATTAGTAGAAAATACTTATTAAAAAATATCAAGATGAAAACTAACATCTCTAGCATAGAACAATCATTATAGTAACTTTTTCCTTCTTATCAATAGTTATTTTTAAGACATGACTTACCTTTTAAACAACTGTGTTGCTTAAACACATTATAACAGCATTCAATATTAATAATTCTACAACATTAAGAGCACTGTCAAGTGTTAGCCAAGCATATTTTATGCAATGATTTTTCTGCTTATTTAAGCCTTTTCCTCACTAATAACAAATATATTGCTCTTAATGGTCACATGAATACTGGTAAGTTTTCAATGTAACCCAGAAAGTTACTTCCTTACTTTGGATACTGAGAAAAGATTCACTTCTATGATTTAAAAAGAAAGCAAATTAAACAGTACATAAACATATTGAATTCAAGATGTTGGTCATATATAGATTTATTTCATTTTCTCAGAAAAAATTCTTAAAATATCTAAATGTCGGGATTTAAAAAATGAATTTTGAGCACTCACCGATTGCATGCTTACTCCAACTTGATGAAAAACCATCCTAATTAGGCGCTTAATCCAGCCAAGCATTTATATGGCAAAGTCTCCCCAGATTTGCATTTCAAGTACTTCTTCAGGCATACATAGCAGCACATGGTCCATAAAACACACTGAAAATTTAAAATGCAAATACTAAAATGAAATCATTATTATTTAGAATTTGTACTGTCTACATGTCTCACAGAGCAAGTCTAAAACATTTTTAAAACTTCATGTGCAGCCTGACCAACATGGAGAAACCCTATCTCTACTAAAAATACAAAATTAGCCGGGTGTGGCGGCGCATGCCTGTAATCTCAGCTACTCGGGAGGCTGAAGCAGGAGAATCGCTTGAACCCAGGAGGTGGAGGTTGCAGTGAGCCAAGATCGCGCCATTGTACCATTGTACTCCAGCCTGGGTGACAGAACAAGACTCCATCTCAAAAAAAAAAAAAAAAACCTTCATGTGTAATGTAAGAGAAAAAAAGATTTGCTTGTGATTAGCTTGCTTAAAGTAACTCTAACAGTATAAGGTGTTTTGTTTTCTTTTGTTAGTATTTTTTTCAGTCAGTGTTCTTAGCTGGAAGCAATAAAAACCTAGTTTGGCTAATTCAAGTAAAAAATACATTTATGAAAAGATATCTGGGGGATAACAATCTTCAGAGAACCCAATTTATAGGCTACACAACCAAGGACGTTCAAAACTGTAGCAGACTTGGCCCTGGGAAAACACCACTGCATTTGTTACTATCACCACAGAGAGGGTCCATGCAGTTCCTCCCTTTCCATGTCCCCAGCTCCAAAGATGCTGTCTGTAATGGTGTATTTGCTAGACCAAGTCCACAGCTCACGTGTCATAGTAAAAGGAAGGCTGACAAAGCAAGCACCTGGCTATAGTAACAAGCAGGTTAAGTTTCCCACCAAAAATCATAAAGGAAAGAATTCCAGAAATACAAAACAGAAATTCAGATGCTGAAAGACCAAAACCAATAAATAAAGTCTTTTAATATTCACTAGCACCATAACCCCTGCCATTCATTATCTGACAGAATTACAATGTTAACTTGTATGGTATAGATGACTTTACTGGAAGTGTTGTTCTCTAACAAGATAAGGGAGTTTGCATCAGAATACGAATCAATACACTGCTCTCTCATTAAAAAAAATCTTGCTTAAGGCCGGGTGTGGTGGTTCACATCTGTAATCCCAGCACTTTGGGATGCCAAGGGAGGCGGATTGCCTGAGGTCAGGAGTTTGAAACCATCCTGGCCAACATGACGAAACCCCAACTCTATTAAAAACACAAAAATTAGTTGGGCGTGGTGGCAGGAACCTGTAATCCCAGTTACTTGGGAGGCTGGGGCAGGAGAATCGCTTGAACCCAGGAGGCAGAGGTTGCAAATGGCACCACTGCACTCCAACCTGGGCAACAGAGTGAGACTCCATCTTAAAAAAAAAAAAAAAGAGAAAGGAAAAAAAGAAAATGTTCCTTAAAGGCTGGGTGCGGTGGCTCATGCCTGTAATCCCAGCATTTTGGGAGGCTGAGGCGGGCGGATCACTTGAGGTCAGGAGTTTGAGACCAGCCTGGCCAACACAGTAAAATTCCATCTCTATTAAAAGTACAAAAAAAAAAATTAGCTGGGTGTGGTGGAGCACGCGTGTAATCCCAGCTACTCAGAAGGCTGAGGCAGGTGGGAGGTGGAGGTTGCAGTGAGCTGAGATCACGCCACTACACTCTAGCCTGGGTGACAGAGCAAGACTCCATCTCAAAAAAAAAAAAAGAAAAAAAGAAAATCTTGCTTAAAACATCAGCTAAACAAAACAGTATGCTGTATGCTATAGTTGACTTACATAGTGATGTAAGCCCTTTATCTCATCATGACCAGAAACAGTTTGTGGTCTACATTTTGAGAATAACTTTATAGATAACACAGAGAATAGGAAGAAAAGTAAAGATGCTACAAGTGTGCAAAGTGCTGGGTGAAAATAAACTGAAAAGAGCTGGGTGCTGATGAAAGAAGGAAGATGTGCATCATGGGTAAAAATGAACAGCAGTGGGGGAAGACAGGATGGAGTATAACAGGGTGTGAGTTCATATGAGAATCTGAGCTAAAAGCTTATATTGAGAAAAAGGGAAAAAGACACAGAAATCCTATTAGACAAACCTAGAACCTAGGTATAAGAGTTTGACTCAATATGGTAGAACAGTTATTTTAGAAAGTTTGCTGAATTCAGCCAGGTGTGGTGGCTCACACCTGTGATTCCAACACTTTGGAGGCCAAGGCAGGAAGATCACCTGAGGTTAGGAGTTCAAGACCAGCCTGGCCAACATGGTAAAACCCCATCTCTACTAAAAATACAAAAATTAGCCAGGCGTGGTGGCATACACCTGTAATCCCAGCTACTTAGGAGGCTGAGGCAGGAAAATCGCTTGAACCCAGAATGCAGAGGTTGCAGTGAGCTGAGATGGTGCCACTGAACTCCAGCCTGGACGACAAGAGCATAACTCCATCTCAAAAAAAAGAAAAAAAAGAAGAAAGTTTGCTGAATTCACCAAAGTTTAAATTAAGTATTATTTTTTAATCCTTTGAAAAGCTGTAAAAAAAAAAAAAAAAGCATACATATTCTGCTCTATAGAAAATTTTAACATGA
>NW_016804965.1:669864-684122 GCF_001698545.2 Rhinopithecus bieti
AAAAAAAAAAAAAAAGAAGGAAGGGAGGGAGGGAGGGAAGAAAGAAGGAAGGAAGGAGGGAAGCAGGGAAGGAGGGAAGGAGGGAAAGAGGGAAGGGAGGAAGGGAGGGAGAAAAGAAGAAAGAGAGAGAGAGGGAGAGAGAAAGGAAGGAAGGAAGGGAGGGAGGGAGGGAGGAAGGGCGAGCCTAACATTTCCCAAGGTTATTGGAGCAATTACACTCCCACGAGTAATTAAGAGAACTCCAGGTACTCTACATCTTTGTCAGTAATAATTCGTATTGTTAGTACTTTTTAAATTTTAGCAATTCTAGTGTTTTCTTCACATTTTGGGGGGTATTTTGATATCTTCTTTTGTGAAGTATCTGTTTAAGTCTTTTGCTTTTTTCTTCTTTTTTTGAGACGGACTCTTGCTCTGTTGCCCAGGCTGGAGTGCAATGGTGTGATCTCAGCTCACCGCATTCTCCGCCTCTCGAGTTCAAGCGATTCTCCCACCTCAGCCTCCCAAGTAGTTGGAACTGCAGGCACATGCCACCATGCCTGGTTAATTCTGGTATTTTTAGTAAACATGGGTTTTGCCATGTTATCCAGGCTGGTCTTGAACTCCTGACCTCAAGTGACCCTCCCACCTCCGCTTCCCAAAGTGCTGGGATTACAAGTGTGAGTCACCACGCCTGGCCTTTCGCTCATTTTTTAAAACAGAGTTTATTTATGTATTTATGTATTTATTTTTGAGACAGGGTCTCGCTCTGTCACCCAGCCTGAAGTGCAGTGCCAGGATCTTGGCTCACTGCAACTCCCCTCCGAGGTTCAAGCGATTCTCATGCCTCCTGAGTAGCTGAGATTACAAGCATGCACCACGACTCCCGGCTAATTTTTGTATTTTTAGTAGAGACAAGGTTTCACCAGGTTGGCCAGGCTAGTTAGGAACTCCTGGCCTTAAGTGATACACCCCCTCAGCCTCCCAAAGTGCTGGGGTTACAGACAAAAACAGAGTTTATTTTTTACAGCAGTTTAAATGTACAGCAAAATTGAGTAGAAAGTACAGATTTCTTAATTGGGCAGTCTTCCCACTATCAACATCAAACACAAGAGTGGTGCATTTATTCCAACGGATGAACATATAGTGACACATCATCATCTAAAGTCCACAGTTTACCTAACAGTACACTTTCAGTACTGTACATTCTGTGGGTTTCGGCAAATGAATAATGCTATGTATCCACAATTATTATATTATACAGAATAGTTTCACTGCCCTAAAAATCCTGTGTTCCGACTATTAATTTACCCTCCTTCCCAATCCCTGGCATCTCTGATCCTTTTATTGTCTCCATAGTTTTGCCTTTTCCAGAATGTAATGAAGTTGGAATCACACAGTATAGCCTTTTCAGAATGGCTTCTTTCACCTAGTAACATGCATTTAAGGTTCCTCCATGTATTCTCATGGTTGATAGCTCACTTTAGTGTGGAATAACATAGAATTTTACAGATACCACAGTTTATTTATTCCTTCCCCTACTGGAGAACACTTTGGTTGCGTCCACATTTTGATAAACTATGAATAAAGCTGCTCTAAACATCTCTGTGCAAGTTTTGCTCCTTTTTTAAATAGTGTATTTAGTCAGGGTTCTCCAGAGAGAACTAACAGAATATAGATACATAGAAACAGATTTATTATGAGGGACTGGCTCACACAATTATGGAGGCTAGAAAGTCCCACAATCTGCTATGTGCAGCTGGAGGCCAACAGAGCTAACAGTGTTAAATCTCAGTCTGAGTGAGAAGGCCTGAGGGAGGGCCTGAGGGATATCCCAGCTCAAGCAGAGTACAGATTTGCTCTCTCTGTCTTTTATTCTATTCAGGCCCTCAAGGGATTGGTGATACCTTTAATCAGTCTATAGATTCAAATGCTAATCTCTTCCAGAAACACCCTCACAAATACAAAGCAGTAGTGATGTTTTACCAGCTATCTGGGCATCCCTCAGACCAGTCTAGTTGATATATAAAATTAACTACCACAGATGTTTTTTGTTTTGTTTTGTTTTGAGACAGAGTTTCACTCTTGTTGCCCAGGCTGGAGTGCAATGGCACGATCTCGGCTCACCACAACCTCCACCTCCTGGGTTCAAGAGATTCTCCTGCCTCAGGCTCCCAAGTAGCTGGGATTACAGGTACGTGCCACCACACCCAGCTATCCAGCTAATTTTTTGTATTTTTAGTAGAGACGGGGTTTGGCCATGTTGGTCAGGCTGGTCTTGAACTCCCGACCTCAGGTGATCCACCTGCCTCAGCCTCCCAAAGTGCTGGGATTACAGGCGTGAGCCACCGTGCCTGGCTCACAGATGTTTTTTTCAAATTATTATTTGAAAAATTATCCTGATTTGCCAGGAAAAGATGTTTCTTAAGTCTAGGCTAGAAATAAAGAATACACAGCACTGGCTAGAAAAACACAGATGGAATGAGTTAAATCATATAGAATAAGAAAGGAAGACTGGATAGAAAGCTCAGGAAATATTAATACTTGTAGAACAAACAAACAAAAAAAGACACTGTAAGATTCAATGAATCAGTATCTTTCTTTTCAAAGGTTTAGCCTGTTAACTTCCTTGTCCTTTGTTCTCAAACTCAATTTTCTCTTTCTACATGCCTCCTTGCCCCTAGTTACTGTAAACAACCTACCCCCTTCCTGTCAGATCTAATCAATAACTCACATGTGTTCCCTTGGTTACCTGCACCCATTGTTCCCCCGAAACTGCATATCTCACCACTGTACCTCATGTCCCCCTTCCCTTCCATATTTAGAAAAATATTTGCAAGTAGCCAATGGGAGTCAGCTCAGACTGTGCGGTCCGACGCCAGCCTATGGGGGAGTAACACAGAGGTAAGGACTACACATCAGAGATACATAAAAAAACAAAAACAAAAACCTCCTCTCCTTTGTTCTGTGTGCTTTTGTGATCTTGATTGACATGCGTGGCACCCTTCTGCAATAGTAAATTGCCTTGCTGAGAAAACTTTTGCCTGAGTGCTGGTTCCATTTTGCAGCACCGAGCATTTATTCCTAGAGCATTTTTATATCCAACAGACACTAACCAAAACAAGATCAAAATAGCAGTAGAAAATAAGAGTGGTATTATCATCAAAAAAAAAAAAAAAAAAAAAGAAAAATTTGAGAAAGGATTTGAGAAAAGTAACGGTCCTTGTTAAACACAGAAAGGAGGTGACATAGATGGTGGACTCCTGCTGCTACCCCTTCCTCCAAACTTCTTCACAGTGCTCTCTGGAACTTGTTTGTCTATAAACATCCCCCAACTCTGTATCTTATCTTCAACAGATTCACTCACTACTGAACTCCCCTAGCTTACTTCCCTCCCTTGATGAAACTTGGCTTCCCTTTAGAATACTGCTTCTCCTACAGCTACAGCCTTCTTAAAGAGTTTCTGCTTGCTTATTCTCTTACATTTTACATCAGTGCTGTTTCCTGTCAACTATTTTTCTAAGATCTTTTAAAAGCTCTTGCTCAAAAGCAAAACTACCCAAAGTACAGACAATATTCTATTTCTTAACCTGGGTGGTCATTACATGGATATTTGCTTTGTGGCAATTTATTGAGCTGTATTTATGTTTGTACTTTTTTCTGTGTTACACTTCAAAATAAATAAGGTTTAAAAAAAATTGCTAAGAATCAGGCTGCATTTTGTTTTCTAGGTTCCTTATGAATCAATGAAAATATGTGTGTGTGTGTGTGTGTGTGTGTGTGTGTGTGTGTGTGTATTCAACTCCTAGAAATGTTATGAAGATGGTATAGGCTTATATTCTAGACTATCTACTCTAGCATAGACTATAAGAAATAGCAAATTAATTTTGGTTGGCAGCTGGTAGAAGAGAAACCTAGATAAATATTGGAAATACTTTCTTTTTCTTCTACCAACACTGTGAAAATATATAATAGTATGCAGCTCAACTAAAATTTACAGCAGTCAAATTGAAGATAACACAAAATAATACTGTCTTCAACTAATGTAATATCTGTTTTGAGATAGTTATAATAAAAGTTATCCGCAGTAAACACTTTCATAATAACTCTGTTAGCAATAATGACAATGTTGTCACTACATTTAAGATGCCAAAAATTTACAAAGTTACAAAGGTATGATGGGGCTTATTTTTAGAACATCTTTGAGAACCACTCAAGGAAATGGCCATTTAACTATATTTTCATTATGAAAGATGAGTTTGACTCATTTTATAGTTGGGGAAAATATCTAAGAAGATTAATAGAATATTCTTAGTTACGTGGTTGGCTAAATCATCATTAGAATAACGTTTACTATTCTCAGAATACTAAGAGATAAGGCAAACTGTATCATTGCAACACAGATGACAGTCCACATTTTAAGGCCAAATGATGGAAAATAAAAATAAGGACTATGATACTGAATGTTGCCAACACAAAGAAATGATAAATGTTTGAGATGATGGATATGCTGACTACCATGATCTGAGTACTATACATTATATGTATTGCAACATCATGATGTATCCATAAATATGTACAATTATTACGTGTTAAATTAAAAAAGGAATATGAAGTCATTGTTCTCCCTACCACTCAGAGGAAGACAATTATTACCCAATTAGTGCTTTTTTATTTTTTTATTTTTTGGGAGACAGAGTCTCACTCTTCTGTCACTCAGGCTGAAGTGCAGTGGCATGATCATTGCTCACTGCAGCCTCAAACTCCTGGGCTCGAGCAATCCTCCTACCTTAGCCACCTGAGTAGCTGGGACTACAGGCATGCACTACCATGCCTGGCTATTTTTTCAAATTTTTTTAGAGACGAGGTCTCACTATGTTGCCCAGGCTAGCCTCAAACTCCTGAGCTCAGGCAATCCTCCTGCCTCAGCCTCCCAAAGCACTGGCATGAGCCACTGTGCTCAGACCATATAACTGATTTAGTTTGAACCCTGCTATGGTGTGAATATGGTTTGTCCCCACCAAAACAACAACAAAAACAAAAACTGCTCTAAAAATAAAATCTGGTTTAAAATAAATAAATAGGCTGGGCGCAGTGGCTTATGCCTGTAATCCCAGCACTTTGGGAGGCCAAGGTGGGCAGATCACATGAGGTCAGGAATTCCAGACCAGCCTGGCCAACGTGGTGAAACTCCATCTCTACTAAAAATACAAAATTAGCTGGGCATGGTGGTGCATGCCTGTAATCCTATCTACTTGGGAGGCTGAGGCAGGAGAATCTCTTGAACTCAGGAGGCGGAGGTTATGGTGAACAGAGATCACTCCATTGCACTCCAGCCTGGGCAGTAAGAGTGAGACTCCATCTCAAAAAAAAAAAAAAAAAGTAAATGAATAAATGAGGATTATGAACTAAAAAAGACAGAAAAAAAAGTATTCAGTTGAAAATTACTCTCCTGCAGTTGTGGTGGCTCATGTCTATAATCTCAGCACTAAGGCAAGCTGAGGCAGGAGAATCACTTGAGGCCTACAGTTTAAGACCAGCCTGGGCAACATACTGAAATCCCTTCTCCACAGAAATTTTTTAAAAATTAGCCAGGCAGCCAGGCAGCCAGGCGTGGTGGCTCACACCTGTAATCCCAGAACTTTGGGAGGCCGAGGCAAGCAGATTACCTGAGGTCAGGGGTTTGAGACCAGCCTGGCCAACATGGTGAAACCTCGTCTCTAAAAAAATTAGCCGGGAATGATGGCAGGTGCCTGTAATTCCAGCTACTTCGGAGGCTGATGTGGGAGAATCGCTTGATTCCGGTAGGCGGAGGTTGCAGTGAGCCGAGATCATGCCATTGCACTCCAGAGTGGGTGACAGAGCAAGACTCCATCTCAAAAAAAAAAAAAAAAAAAAAAATTAGCCAGGCATGGTGGTACATGCCTGTAGTCCTACCTACTCAGGAGGCTGAAGAGGAAGATCTCTTGAACCCAGGAGTTTGAGATTACAGTGAGCTGTGAGTGCACCATTATACTCCAGTCTGGACAACAGAGCAAGACCCTGGCTCTAACAAAAAAATAAAATAAAAATTAAAGAATAAAGTTATTGTCCTTTATTTTGAGACTATATCCTTCCGATGCTTATGGTGTAAACGTTACTTTCCTTTTATCATATAGGGACAGTAGATGAATGTTGTTTGTTTTCGTTTTGTTTTTTTGAGATGGAGTTTCACCCTTGTTGCCCAGTCTAGAGAGAAATGGCATGATCTCGGCTCACTGCAACCTCTGCCTCCCAGGTTCAAGCGATTCTCCTGCCTCAGCCTCCTGAGTAGCTGGAATTGCAGGCATGAGCCGCCATGCCCTGCTATAACTTTTTTTTTTTTAAATGTCCTTACTTGTCACAATGTTTAGTTGTCAACCCTACATCAACCCACTATCCTACTTTTTTTTTGACAGTCTCTCTCTGTCACCCAGGCTGGAGTACACTGGCGTGATCTCAGCTCGCTGCAACTTCTGCCTCCCGGGTTCAAGCGATTCTCATGCCTCAGCTTCCCAAGTAGCCAGGATTATAGGCGCGCACCACCATGACCAGTTAATTTTGTATTTTTAGTAAAGACAGGGTTTCACAATGTTGGCCAGGCTTGTCTCAAACTCCTGACCTCAGGTTATCTATCTACCTGCCTCGGCCTCCCAAAGTGCTGGGATTACAGCTGTTAGCCACTGCACCTGGCCCCTATACTAGCTTTTGAAAATTAAACTTTGAAATTCAAGTCTAGGGACCACTGCTGTCCTTCACATCAGTCTAGTTGATACTTATGTCAAAACACTTTACCATACTATAAAACAAAATACAGTATTCAATCTGTGGGTACAATTTACTGGTAGTGATTTAGAATTAATGTTCTATATTGTTCACGCAAAATTAAGTACACTGCTACTCCCAGTACCAGCACAGGATCGGACATACGTCATTTTTTCAGTCCACAAGGGAATAAATTTCATGACCTATACCACATCTCTCAACAAAAACAAAAACTAGTAAGATAAGAGGTCCATGAACACAGGCTAATCCAACTTGGCAAAAATTCTTTCAAGTTAATGCAATTTAGATATAAAATTAAACTTCTGAAGGACATTTTTAGATGTTATCTTCAAAAGAAGTTAGAGACAGAGGTCATATTCATATTTGAACTAAAGGCTGACACTTTGATGTGAGAATCTCTGAAATATAACCCCACAGTGACTGACACAGAATTTTTTCTTTTTTTTTTTGAGACGGAGTCTCGCTCTGTCGCCCAGGCTAGAGTGCAGTGGCCGGATCTCAGCTCACTGCAAGCTCCGCCTCCCGGGTTTACGCCATTCTCCTGCCTTAGCCTCTCGAGTAGCTGGGACTACAGGCGCCCGCCACCACGCCCGGCTAGTTTTTTGTATTTTTTTAGTAGAAACGGGGTTTCACCGTGTTATCCAGGATGGTCTCGATCTCCTGACCTCGTGATCCGCCCGTCTCGGCCTCCCAAAGTGCTGGGATTACAGGTTTGAGCCACTGCGCCCGGCCTGACACAGAATATTTTAAGCAGCCACATGCAGATGAATTAAGTACTGAGGCATAAATTTTAAAACAATCTTTTGAAAACACTATTCAAATATCTTAAGTGATCCCAGGCTGGATATCAGTAGAAGCAAATAAAGTACTTGGAAGTCAACAATGACTAAAAATGTTACCCTTAGGCCCAAGGAAGTGATGAAAAATCACTATAAAGTTGATGTTGATAAGTTGTGTAATAGTTACTGTCTCCTGCATATTATATGTATAAAAAATTGCCAGGCCAGGCACAGAGGCTCATACCTGGAATCTCAGCATTTTGGGAAGCTGAAGCAGGAGAACTGTTTGAGCCAGTAGTTCAAGACCACCCTGGGCAACATAACAAGACCCCCATCTCTACAAAAGATTTAAAAAATTAGCTAGGCACAGTGGTATACACCTGTAGTCCCAGCTACTCAGGAGGCTGAGGCAGAAGGGTCGCTTGAGCCCAGGAATTTGAGGTTACAATGAGCTATTAGCGTGCCACTGTACTCCACTCTGGGTGACAGAGTGAAACTGTCTCAAAACACAACAAGACACACAAAAAAACTGTTTTACTGGAAGAACTCCGTAAATTATACCTTTCTTCAAGGAGAAAGATGTTTAGTTTTTGAAAGCTGGTAAGGGTATTTACTGAAACATTACTGTGAAAGAGAAAATCCAAAGGCAATCTAAATGATCATCAATAGGGAAATTGTTAAAATAAATTCAATAAATTAAATATGCCCATTCTAAGCTTATAGCCATTAAAATAACAAAGATACAGCTATACACGAAACAATTTTCATAATAAAATGCTGAATGAAAAAAGTTACAAACACATATATGTAATTCCATTAAAATAACTAAAACCAATAAAGCAACAGAAACAGTGGTGAAATAGATAAAAAATTTGAAAACATACCAAAACTTAACACTTACTATATCTGAGGGCTTGGTGGTGAGACCGTCCACCTTTATTATACGCTTATGCCCTCCTGTATTGTTTGTATGTTGTTGTTGTTTTTTTCCCAATAGGATATATATACCACTTTTGTGTTTTTTTTGTTTTTTGTTTTTTTTTTAGACACAAGGTCTCATTCTGTCACTGAGGCTGGAGTGCAATGGCACCATCAGAGTTGACTGCAGCCCTAAGCTACCGGGTTCAAGTGATCCTCCTGCTTCAGCCTCCCAAGTAGCTAGGACTATAGGCATATCATCACATCCGGCTAACTTTATAATTTTTGGTAGAGATGGGGTCTCACTATGTTGCTCAGGCTGGTCTCAAACTCCTGGCTTCAAGCGATTCTCCCACTTTAGCCCCCCAAATTGCTGGGATTACAGGCGTGAGCCACCATACCCTGACAACTTTTGTAATTTTTCAAGTCCAGTAACGTTTTCTAAATTAAATAACTGAAATCTAAAAGTAAAACATAAAATTATTCTAATTTGAACCATCTAAGTAAATAATAAACATTAGCAATATACAAACTTTGGGAACCCTTACAGGCTATACTAGTATTTCTCAGACCTTTATACTTGCTTTATGAGTTTTGTCATATCTGGATGCTCTTAATGTTTTAATTTAAATTAAACTCTTTTTTTTCTTTCTTTTTTTTTTTTGAGACAGAGCCTTGCTCTGTTGCCCAGACTGGAGTGCAGTGGCATGATAACAGCTAACTGCAACCTCTACCTCCCGGGGTCAAGCGATTCTTGAGCCTCAGCCTCCCGAGTAGCTAAGATTACAGGTGCAGACCACCATATCCAGTTAATTTTTGTATTTTTGGTAGAGACGGGGTTTTACCAAACTGGTCAGGCTGGTCTCGAACTGCCTGGTGATCAAGGTGATCCACCCACCTCGGCCTCCCAAAGTGCTGGGATTACAGGCGTGTGCCACCGTGTCCGGTCTTAAATAAACTCATTTTTAAAAAATTAAATAAACTTAGCCTCTTGCCAAGCAATAATATTTAAGCAATCAAAGTTTGTTCCAGGATATACTTTAAAGTACTTAACTATACATTGCACTCCCTATCTGAGCCAAAACAGACAGAAAAGGATATCCTGACTAAAATAAATACAAAGTTGATTCTTGTTCCACCTAAAATCATCTCTTTAGGAAAGCAGTTTACCCTCCTGCGAGTACACATTATACAGTTGTCCTTCAGTATCCACAGGGGATTGGTTCCAGGAATCCCGTGGATACCAAAATCTATAGATACTCAAGTGCCTTATATAAAATGGCATAGTAACAAGTCCTAGCTAGAGCAATCAGGCAAGAGAAAGAAATAAAGGACATCCAAATAGGAAAGGAAGAAGTCAAATTATCCTTGCTTACAGACGATGTAATCTTGTACTTGGAAAAATCTAAAGACTCTACCAAAAAACTATTAGAACTGATAAATTCAGTAAAGTTGCATGATGCAAAGTCAACATCCAAAACTCAGTAGCATTTCTATATGCCAACAGTGAACAATCTGAAAAAGAAATCAAAAAATTAATCCCATTTACAATAGCCACAAATAAAGTTAAATACCTAGGAATTAACCAAAGTGAAATCAAAGTGAAAGATATCTACAATGAAAACTATAAGATACTGATGAAAGAAATTTAAGAGGGCCAGGATGGTGGCTCATGCGTGTAATCCCAGCACCTTGGGAGGCCAAAGCAGGAGGCTCACTTGAGCTCAGGAGTTCGAGACCAGTCTGGATAACAAAGTGGGACCCACCTCTACAAAAAAACGGAAAATTAAGGGCTAGATGTGATGGCTCACACCTGTAATCCCAGCACTTTGGGAGGCGGAGGCAGAGGCAGGAGGATCACTTGAGGCTAGGAGTTCGAGACCAGCCTGTATTTTTGTACTAAAAAACACAAAATTTGCTGGGTGTGGTGGTGCATACCTGTAATCCCAGCTACTTGGGAGGTTAAGGTACAAGAGTTGCTTGAACCTGGGAGGCAGAGGTTGGAGTAAGCTGAGATAGCACCACTGCACCCCAGACTCCAGCCTGGGCGACAGAGTGGGACTTCGTCTCAAAAAAAAATTAGCCAGGCATGGTGGCACGTGCCTGTAGTCCCAACTACATGGGAGGCTGAGGCAGGAGGGCCGCCTGAGCCCATGAGCTGTGATCATGCCGCTGCACTCCAGCCTGGATGATAGAACAAAACTCTGCCTCAAAAAAAAAAAAAAAAAAAAATTAAAGGGGGCGCACACACGGAAAAAATATTCCATGTTCATGAACTGGAAGAGTCAATATTGTTAAAAGGTTCATACTACCCAAAGCAATCTACAGATTCAATGAAATGTCTATCAAAATGTCTAACAAAATATCAATGACATCCTTCACAGAAATAGAAAACATAATCCTAAAAATTATATGGAACCACAAAAGACCCACAATAGCCAAAGCTATTCTGAGCAAAAAGAAAAAAAACTGGACTTCAAATTATACTACAGGGCTATAGTAACCAAGACAGCATGGTCCTAGCATAAAAACAGACACATAGACCAACGAAACAGAGTAGAGAACCCAGAAATCAATCCATACGTCTACAGTAAACTCATTTTTAACAAAGGTGCCAAGAACATACATTGGGAAAAGACAGTCTCTTCAATAAATGGTGCTGGGAAAACTGGATATCCACATACGGAAGAATGAAACTACAACCCATCTCTTGCCATATACAAAAATCAAATCAAAATGGATTAAAGACTTAAATCTAAGACCTCAAACTATGAAACTACTACAAGAAAACATTGGGGGAAACTCCAGGACATTGGTCTGGGCAATGATTTCTTGAATAGCACCCCACATGGGGTATTTATTAGGCAATCAAAGCAAAAAAGGATAAATGAGATCACACCAAGTCAAAAAGCTTCTGTATAGCAAAGGAAACAATCAACAAAGTGAAGAGACAACCCACAGAATGGGAAAAAAAATACTTGCAAACTATTCATCTGACAAGGGTTTAATAACCAGAATACATAATTAGCTCAAACAATTCAATAGGAAATAAATCGAATAATCTAATTCAAAAATGGCCAAAAGATCTGAACAGACATTTCTCAAAAGAAGACTTACAAATGGCAAACAAGTATATAAAAAAAGTGCTCCCATCATCAGAGAAATGCAAATCAAAACTACAATGAGATACCATCTCACCCCAGTTAAAATGGCTTATATTCAAACGACAGACAATAATTAATGCTGGCAAGGATATGGAGAAAAAGGATCCTCATACCCTGTTGGTGGGATTGTAAATTTGCACAACCACTATACAGAATGGTTTGGAGGTTCCTCAAAAAACTAAAAATAGAGCTACCATATGACTCATCAATCTCACTGGTAGGTATAGACCCAAAAGAAAGGAAATTAGTATATTGAAGTGATATCTGCATTGCCACGTTTGTTGCAGAGCTATTCAAAACAGCCAGGATTTGGAAGCAACTAAATAAATGTCTATCAACAGACAAATAGATAAATAAAACGTGATACATATGCATAATGGAATACTATTCAACCATTAAAAAGAATGGGATCCTGTCATTTGAAAATAACATGAATGGAATTGGAAGATATTATGTTAAGTGAAATAAGCCAGGCAGAAAAAGACAAACTTCACATATTCTCACTTACTATGGGACCTAAAAATTAAAACAACTTAACTCATGCAGAGAAGAGTATAAGGATGGTTGGTCGGGTATGGTGGCTCACGCCTGTAATCCCAGCACTTTGGGAGGCCAAGGAAGGTGGATCACGAGGTCAGGAGTTCAAGATCAGCCTGGCCAAGATGGTGAAACCTCGTCTCTACTAAAAATTAAAAAAATTAGCTGGGTGTGATGGTGGGTGCCTATAATCCCAGCTACTCAGGAGGCTGAGGCAGAGAATTGCTTGAACTCGGGAGGTGGAGATTGCAGAGTGAAACTCTGTCTCAAAAAAAAGAGAGTATAAGGATGGTTATCAGCAGTCTGGCCAACATGGCATAACTCTGTCTCTACTAAAAATACAAAAATTAGGCTGGGTACGGTGGCTCACACCTATAATCCCAGCAGTTTGGGAGGCTGAGGTGGGCAGATCACCTGAGGTTGGGAGTTCGAGACCAGTCTGGCCAACACAGTGAAACCCCATCTCTACTAAAAATACAAGAATTAGCCAGGCGTGGTGGTGGGTGCCTGTAACCCCAGCTACTTGGAAGGCTGAGGCAGAAGAATCACTTGAACCTAGGAGGTAGAGGTTGCAGTGAGACCAGATCACACCACTGCACTCCAGCCTGAGTGATAGAGCAAGACTCCATATCAAAAACAAACAAAAAAACCCCAGAAGGATGGTTATCAGATGCTGCAAAGGACAGTGGGTAGGGGAGATGGAGTAGGGATGGTTAATGCATACAAAAATACAGTTAGAATGAATAAGACCTAGAATTTGATAGCATCACAGGATGACAATAGTCAACAATAATTTATTGTACATTAAAAAATAACTAAAAGTATAATTGGATTGTCTGTAACACAAAGAAAGGAAAAATGCTTGAGGTGGATACCCCATTTACCCTGATGTGATTATTACACATTATATGCCTGTATTAAAATATCTTATGTACCCCATAAATACATACACATACTATGTACCCACAAAAATAAAAATAAAGATAAAATGGGCCAGGCGCGGTGGCTCACGCCTGTAATCCCAGCACTTTGAGAGGCTCAGGTGGTGGATCACCTGAGGTCAGGAGTTCAAGACAGCCTGGATAACATGGTGAAACCCTGTCTCTCCTAAAAATTAAAAATAAGCAGGTCATGGTGGCGGGCTCCTGTAATCCCAGCTACTCGGAAGGCTGAAGCAAGAGAATCACTTGAACTTGGGAGGTGGAGGTTGCCGTGAGCCGAGATCGTGCCATTGCACTCCAGCCTGGGAAACAAGAGCAAAACTCCATCTCAAAAAAAAAAAAAAAAAGATAAAATGATGTAGTATTTCCATATAACCTATACACATCCTCTCATATACTTGAAGTCATCTGTAGATTACTTATAATACCTAATATAATGAAAACAGTTGTCTATTGTTTTATTTGTATTGTTTCTTGTTGTCATATTGTTACTTTATCATTGTTTTTTCAAATATTTTCTATCTGCAGATACAGAACCTATGAATCCAGAAGGCCGACTGTATATCAAATCAGTATTTACTAGTATATAAGAAATCCATTTCAAAAAGTAACTAAGGGAGGGGGGTGAAAAAAATTATCTTAGAGCTGATAGCCTCACCGCACTCCAACTTGGCAACAAAGTAAGAAAGACTCTGTCTCTAAAAAAAAATAAAATATCTTAAAGGTTTAAAAAGTTCTTAGTTATACTGCTTTATATATATTAATATGTATATTACAATGTATGTTTTTTCAATCATGGAGACTTAATTTAACTTTCCTGTTTAACTTGTCTGACTGTTTACATTTTAACCGCAACCAACTCACACTAAACTCCAGCTGTATATATTATCTGTTAAATGATATCTCCCGGTGGAGTGGGAGCAGAAAAAAAATCTTTTTACTGATTATCAAATATTTACACAAAACAATTTATTTGCTAAAAATGACTTGCAGATTGACTGGCTGACAATAACTTCAGTATCATAAATGAAGGAATTGTTTCAGAGGTGGCATGTTCTGGTTCCTGAAACAGCAGCCCTGAGTGCTCTCCCAGCTGTCATATTTTTCTTTTTTTTTTTTTTTTTTTTTTTTTTTTTTTT
>NW_016804965.1:684515-749982 GCF_001698545.2 Rhinopithecus bieti
TATATTTTCATTTTACTAGCCACTCTGAAGATTTTGAGAAGAGCCATGTAATTGAGAAACCTATTTGCAACTTAACAAATGATTTATATCCCTAATGAATATAAAGTGCTTGCAAATAAAGAAACAAATGATCAAAAGCCCAATGGAAAAATAGGCATAGTACATGAGTAGGCCATTTTACAAGTAGAAATACAGATGGAAAATAAAATGTGAAAAATGTCGAACAGTAATCAAATAAATGTTAACTAAAACTGTTACCACCTTTTCTCCATCATCAGTGGTTATCTTCAAAGGGTAGGATTACAGGGTCTTTTTTGTTGTTGTTGCTTATCTAAATTGTGTAATTTCTATCAATAGTATCTAATAAGTATATAAAAGAATAGTTCAGTAGCTGGGCGGTAATTACCACTTCAAAGAACAGTGATACAGTAAAAACTCATCACCAACTCATCACCAGGATGGCCCAAGAAAACAAACCCATGGAAAACGAAGTGTATCATCACTTCAAAACCTACTATAGGCCGGGCATGGTGGCTCACACCTGTAATCCCAGCACTTTGGAAGGCTAAGGCAGGTGGATCAACTGAGGTCAGGAGTTCAAGACCAGCCTGGCCAACATAGTGAAACTCTGTCTCTACTAAAAATACAAAATTAGCCGGGCGTGGTGGCATACACCTGTAATCCCAGCTACTCGGGAGGTTAAGGCAGGAGAATCGCTTGAACCCGGGAAGCAGAGGTTGCAGTGAGCCGAGATCACGCCACTGCACTGCGCCTGGGCAACAAGAGTGAAACTCCATCTCAAAAAAAAACAAAACAAAACAAAAAAAATCCTACTATATACCATACTCTTTTCTCTGTTTCAGGCTGTTTTCTTTGTCTGGTCCTTTCCTCATATCCATAAATTTGCCAGTTCCCCATGACTATTTCCTTTATGTTTATCAGGTCAACCCACTGCTAATCCTTTCACATAGCTGGTAAAGCCACCTTTGACAGTACCAGCTATCTTCCTGTATCTATCTTCCCGTAAGATGACTTTGATCATGTCACTTCTTTGCTCATTAAGTTTAAACTCTTTAAATGTGGCGCTCAAGTTCCTTCACAAAGGAGTCTGACCTGACTTCTGGACTTCTGAATTACTCCTATCCAGTAGGATTCCTAAACTCCAAGCTAATAGGCCTTCTCTACTGTCCTCTGAATAAGTAGAGGAGGCCCAACTGTTTGTATCTCATTCTTTATTCATCTAACACTATTTGGATGAAGATGCTGTCTTAGTAGTTTAAGATTGGGAGGATGAAGGATACAGATGAAATATTTAGTATTAATATCCAATATAAGCTATGTGCTAAAGAAGTGGTAGACACTACTCATTGATGTATATTTTCCTTTTCCCTTTAACTGGTCACATATTAAAGAATAAAATGTTTATTTTACTTCTATTTTTTAAATACAGTGTCATACTATATTGCCCAGGCTGGTCTCAAACTCCTGGTGTCAAGGAGTCCTCTCGCCTCGGCCTTCATAAAGTGCTGGGCTGAGCCATGCACCTGGCCAAGAACAAAATTTTTAGCACTTGTATTTGTTGAACTGTGTCTTCTCAGGACATTAAATTTAGTTGTAATAATCTTTAACTTTTCAAAGAACAAACATACCTCTCTCACTATTGTTTGTATTTGTGTAAATTTTCAGGCTTTTTTTTTTCCATTACTGATCTGTAGCTTAACAGAAATAATTTTCCACAGCAGTTCCATTTATTCCACAACTCTTAGGACATTCAGTTACAGTTAAAAGAGCAAGAACTTTGCAATGACAAAGGCCAAGATTAGCATTCTGAATTCTACCCCCTACCCCCGTTTTTTCAGCAGTGTGACTTTAGGCAAATTGTGACCTCTCCAATTTCTTTCCCCTAACTCTAACACGGGGATAATAATACCTATTTCATAGGGTTATTGTAAAAATTAAATGAGTAAGTGGAAACTACTTCATAGTCCTTGATACATACTAAGAACTCTACAAATAGAAATTATCAATACAATTATTACTACTCAACAGCAAGAGCACCACTGTCTAGAGTATCTGGTAACTCCAATTTTGAAAACCTGAGCGCAAGATAATGAGACTGCACTGTAGCAGTTACCTGAATTCTGGTAGTACAAACTAAATAAGCACCGTCTACACTTTAATATGTCCCTTATTTTACTTGACCCCTCTAGAAAGCAAGCTATTATACGTATGATTATTTATCATGAGAGCATAGAAATATATAAAATAATTGAAATGATATAATAATGTCTGGGATTTGCTTCAAAATAACCCAGGGTAGCTGGGTGCGGTGACTCCCGCCTGTAATCCCAACACTTTGGGAGGCCAAGGAGGGAGGATCGCTTAAACCCAGGAGTTCAAAGATAGCCTGAGCAACATAACAAGACCCCAGCTCTACAAAAGGGCCGGGGTGGGGGGGGAGTTAGCCGGGCTTGGTGACGCCTGCCTGTAGTTCCAGCTGGCGGGGAGGCTGAGGCGTGAGGATCGCTGGGGCCCAGGAGGCGGAGACTGCAGTGGGTCGAGATCCCGCCACTGCACTTCAGCCTGGGTGACAGAGACCCTGTCTCAAAAACGCAAAATAACCCGGATTAGGGGAGCAAGACTGCCCATGTATTGATAATTACTGAAAGTGGGTAATGAGTACAGTGAATTCCTTATATCTTCGTTCAATTTCTCCACAGTTTGAAGATTTCCATAATAAAATGCTGCTGTTGTTAATGCCCAAAGGCCGGCTTTGGGGCTTCCTGCAAACTCTGGTCATGGTCAGAAGATACACTGGTAAGTTCTAGGAGGCGAAAAGTGACACAGCAACCACGCGAAGCTGGTTAAACTTTCCGGCAGACCACCGAGCGCACTGCTCCTGTCGGACGCCGGCTTGAGGTGCACCCGCGCAGTCGGGCTCCCGAGCCTGGGAAGGGCGCAGCCCCCGAGGGAGCCGCCGCGAAGGGCGGTCGCCCCAGGACCGCCGCCTGGCGGCCGGCGCGGGAAACGGGGGTCCGAAAGATGGACCGAAGGTCGGGGAGGGGCAAGAGGCGTAGAGGTAGATAGGCGGGTGGGCGAGTCTCAGCCTTCAGGGCAAGTCAGCCGACTTCCCTCTGCTTCTCCGGAGCCCCGGACCCACGCGCCCTCAGCCGAGGCAGTCTCTGCCTCCCAGCCGCGGGGCAAACACCCAACCGGCCCAGGATCCCGCCGGCCTCCCTGCGTTCCCGAACCGAGCTCTTTCAGCTCCTGTCCTGATTCCAGGGCATCCCACGGCCGTCGGGCCTGGAGCCGACTTCATTACCCCGTCGCCAACCGCTTTTCCGAGTTCCCACCCTACTCACCTCCGCCGCGCGGCAGCCAGCACCCACTCCGGCTCCTCAGGCTTCCACCTTGGCTGTCCCGTGGCGTTGCTGCCAATCAGCCAATCCCCGCCTCAAGCCTGAGCCAGGCTGATCAATCAGCTGTTTCTCCAGGCTCGGAGGCGGGCACAAGAAGCCCGGCGGAGGGCGCGGCAACCGCTCAGCAAGCCGGCTGCGGCGTTTCACAGTCGGTGTGCGCACGCGCGGAGCTCTGCGAGGGGCGTGTGCTTTTATGCGGACCTTGCTTTGTGCCTTCACTGTCCTGCCCTGGGTAGTGCTTTTGTCAGCTTCATGCTCTAGGGGTTTAGGGACACCCACATTCTGAATGTAGTCGCAGATGTGTATTACCTTGAAAGAGGCTGCGAGTCGTAAGCCTTTGTTAACCTAACATGTGGAGCCCATTTCACCGCACGCTATAGGGACCTGTGTCCACCCGGCAGATATAATGCCTGTGCGGACCTCACATCAGGAATGTTTCTCTTCAGGCAGAACAGGAGTGCGGGGATTACAAAGTGCCTCATGGATAAGTATTTTAATTTACCGTGTTCAGTTCCAGCGTCTGTTCAGTCAGATTCATTTGGGGAACGTGCTTTCTAAAGATTTGAATACTCTAGGACACTCTGGATTTCCAATAATTGTCGTGAAAATATGATTATTACATTTATAGTTAACTTATGCAGTATAGTAATGTGCGTAGGCTTGATGAAAGATTCCCATGTATGGCAGGAAACCTGTGCGTATTTCTGTATGGCTTTTGAAGAGGCTGTTGCTGATTGGCTGTCTCTCTTACCCTCCTATTGCAATTGATCCCGGAGGTCGCTGGGCTGTCACTGGATCTCTGATGTTCTTGCCCTGGATGACACAAGTCTCTTCCTAGTGAGGGCTTTCCTCCTTCACCCAGAGCATTAACTCATTTACTCAACAAGGGCTTGCTGGGGTACCACTATGACAGCAGAAAGGTTGGTAAAAGCCTTGAGCCACGCCCTAAGTGAGCCTGCATGATGACGAGGAGATAACACAAACTAAACAAAAGCACAAACTTAACATACGTGATCAAATATTATAATGGAATTGAGGTGGGAGCCTCGGCGCCTCCATAATGTCTCAGGGAATACTTCCTGAGAAGTGAGTGCTTGTCTGAGACCGGGTGCAAGAGCAGGAGCTTTGGAGCTGAAAGGGTGGGAGCGACGGATGGTGGCGGTTCTGTCAAAGGGCACTCATTTCTTCCTCTGAGATCTTTCTGGAGGTTATTTACTGCTAAGCTAATGAAGCTTGTGTTTCAGGCACGCTGACTTTCGCTAGCCCTTTCCAAAGTCCATAAAGGAACTTTAGCACTGAGTTTACGTGATCATACGTTGTTTTCTACTTATTTATTAAAAGGAAAATGTCTTAAAGCACCCCTCAAAGAGGCATTGGTTAAGACCTGTCTTTTTTTTTTTTTTTTTTTTTTTTTTTTTTTTTTTAATCCTCTCCAACTTCCCTTCCTTCATACTTCCTTTCTTGCTAGATACGCTGGAGTAGCCTTGGACATTTTGGGAATCTGGGTGGGGGAAAGAGAGTTGAATTGAACTTGGGCCTCTTCGTGATAAGTTACTGCTGGCTCTCCTGGTGCTGGACTGGCTTTAAGCAAGACATGCTATGCCATCTCACTCAGTGCTATGATACAGGGATGTGTCCCTTGGCACCTGGCCCTAGAAGTATGTGACTAGTGGAGGATAAAGTTTGAGGCCAGGCGCGGTGGTGCATGCCTGTAATCCCAGCAATTTGGGAGGCTGAGGCAGGTGGATCACTTGAGGTCAGGCGTTTGAGACCAGCCTGGCTCACATGGTGAAACCCCGTCTCCACCAAAAATACAAAAAAGCTGAGTGTGGTGGCACGTGCTTGTAACTCCAGTTACTCAGGAGGCTGAGGCAGGAGGATTGCATGAACCCGGGAGGCAGAGGCTGCCGTCAGCGGACGGAGCGGAGACTCTGTCTCAAAAAAAAGTGGGGGCAGGGGCTGGGCGCTGTGACTCACGCCTATAATTCCAGCACTTTGGGAGGCCGAAACGGGGGGATTACTTGAGGTCAGAAGTTTGAGACTAGCCTGACCAACATGGTGAAAACCCTGTCTCTGCTAAAAATACACACACACACACACACACACACACACACACACACACACACACACACAAATTAGCCAGGCATAGTGGCGGGTGCCTGTCCCCAGCTACTCGGGAGGCTGAGGCAGGAGAATGGCTTGAACGCGGGAGGCGGAGGTTGCAATGAGCCGAGATCACGCCACTGCACTCTACACTCCAGTCTGGGTGACAGAGCGAGACTCTGCCTCAAAAAAAAAAAAAAAGAGAGAGAGAGAGAGAAAGAGAGTTTGAAATGTACAAAGCCGGAAGCTAATCTAGGGGAGATCTTCTGGTCATCACGCTTCTAAAATTGTCAGCAGGATGCTTTGTTTTTTGTTTTTAATTAACTATTTTAGAATTATTTTAGATTTACAGAAAAGTTAGAGTACATAAAGTTCCTGTCTACTCCTCACCCAGTTTCCCTAGTGTTAACATCTTACATTACCATGATACACTTACAAAACTAAAGAGCCAGCCAGGCGTAGTGGCTCACGCCTGTAATCCTAACACTTTGGGAGGCCAAACTGGGAGGATCATTTGAGCCCAAGAGTTCAAGACCAGCCTAGGCAACAAAGTGAGACCCCATCTCTATTTTTTAAAATAAATAAATAAAAGAAAAAACAAAACAACTAAAAAGCCAAATATTGGTACATTACTATTTACTAAACTCCAGACCTCATTTGGGTTTTAGTAAGGTTGTTTTTCTGTTTCAGGATCTAATCTAAGATGCCACATTGCATTTAGCCATCAAGCCTCCTTAGTCTTCTCTGATCTGTGACCGTTTTTCTGTCTTTTCTTGTTTTTCATGACCTTGATATGACCATGACAGTTTTGAAGTCTAGTCAGGTATTTTGCAAAATGTCCCTCGATTTCTGTTTGTCTGATGTTTTTCTCATGATTAGACTGTGGTTATAGGGTTTGGGGAAAACATCACATGATGAGATGACCTTCTCATCACATTATGTCAGAGGATACATGATATCACTCTACCTTATTACTGGTGAGGCTCACACATGGTAATATTTGATAGTTACTCCACTATAAAGTTGTATTTTCCCACTTTCCATATTCCTTTCTTTGAAAACAAGTCACTAAATACTGCTCACACTCAAACGGAATGGGGATTAAGCTTCAACTTCTGGAGTGGACAATTGATAAACCTTATTTGAAATTCTGAAAGGAAGATTTGTCTTTCCTCATTTATTAATTTATATTTATATTCAATCATTTATTTATATAGACATATAGACTCTTGCATATTTATTTTATACTGTTACTCAATTGTTTCAGCTTTGGCCATTGGGAGTTCTTTTAACTAGGTTCATGTGTTCCTTTTGTTTTTTGAGTATCTCCTTTTTTCTGGAACTATAAAATGCTCTGCGCTTATCTTGTATTTTTCCTTACCCAGCCCTAAAATCAGCCATTTCTCCAAGGAGTCCTGGAATGGTATTTAGAAACCAAGATTTAGGTACTGGATGATCTCATTGCTACTGGGATATCACTTAATTTATTGTTTTATTTTTTATGGAGCTGGGGCCTTGCTGTGTTGCTTAGGCTGGCCTCAAACTCCTGGGCTCAACTGATCCTTTTGCTTGGCGTCCCAAAATGTTGGGATTACAGGTGTGAGCCACCATGCCAGGACCAGGATATTGTTGAATTTATCCTCTCTTACAAGATAGAGCTAGGAAATATATTACCACCTTGTTTTTTAATTCTTTGCTTACATCTCTATGATAGTCTCTAAGGTGACCCCCAATGATCCTTGCCTCCTGGTATTCATGCCCCTTGTATAATCCCCTCTCCTTGAGCATCAACTTGCTTCTAATGAATAGAATACAGTAAGAATGAAAGGATGTCATTTCTAGGTTAGGTTACAAAAAGATTGTGGCTTTCATCCTGTTTGCTCCTTCTAGCTCTCCTTCACTTGCTCTGAGGGAAGACAGTGTCATATGTGAGCTGCCCTAAGTAGAAGCCCATGTGGCAAGAAACTGAGGGAAGCCTCTGACCAACACTCAGCAAGGAACTGAGGCTCTCCTTCCATCAGCTATGAGAAACTGAGTCCTACTAATGGCCATGTGAGGTGAGCTTGGAAAAATAGCCTGTCTCACTCAACCCTTGAGATGACTGAAGCCCCAGCTGATCTCTTGATAGCAGCCTTTTGAGAGATCTGAGCCAGAGGCACCCAGCTAAGCTGCACATGGATGCCTGATGCACAGAAACTATAAACTAGTAAATTATTACTGTGTTAAGTTGAAAACTTTTGTAGAAATGTATTAGGAAGTGATATACAGGACGGGCGTGGTGGCTCACATCTGTAATCCCAGAACTTCGGGAGGCCAAGGCGGGAGGATTGCTTGAGCCCAGGAGTACAAGACCGTCCTGGGCAACACAGTGAAACCTCATCTCTAGAAAAAAACATGCATAAGGGACGGGTGCGGTGGCTCATACCTGTAATCCCAGCACTTCGGGAGGCTGAGGCAGGTGGATCACTTGACGTCAAGAGTTCGAGACCAGCCTGGTTAACATAGTGAAACCCTGTCTCTGCTAAAAATACAAAAAATTAGCCAGGCGTGGTGGCAGGCGCCTATAATCCCAGCTACTTGGGAGGCTGAGGCGGGAGAATCACTTGAACCCAGGAGGCCGAGGTTGCAGTGAGCTGAGATCGCGCCATTGCACTCCAGCCTGGGTGACAGTGCAAGACACTGTCTCAAAAAAAAAAAAAAAAAAAAAAAGAAAGAAAGAAAAGAAAAGAAAAAAGAAAAAAAAACATACATAAGGTAGCCAGGTGTGGTGGTGTGCGTCTGTAGTCACAGCTACTCAAGAGGCTGAGGTGGGAGGATCACCTGAGCCTGGGGAGGTTGAGGCTGCTGTGAGCCCTGATCTCAACACTGCACTCCATCCTGGGTGACAGAATGAGACTGTCTCAAAAATTAAATTAAGTTAAATAAATAAAATGAAATACAAAGGACACATTAGATAATTAATACAATTTATGTTTCCTCCACAAGATCAGTGACTCTTAAATTTCACATTGGAGCTGTTTAAAAGTATGTATGCCCAAGCCTCTACCTCTGCAGCTCTATTCAGCAGAATTATGATTGTTCTGCATAGCTAGCTTTGGAAACAAATGTGGAAGATTATAGGGCAATCCATTTGGGCATGTGAGAATAAAATAGAATACTTTTCTTTTTAGTGTATTTGATCCTAGAGTTCTTGACCCAAATTAAGGGCTCAGTTTTCTTGGCAGAATCTCGAACAACTGAAACTTCGTCTGCCATTTGCAGTTTTTATTGAATGGAAGAGAAAGAAACAGAGCTCTCTTACTCACTGTATGGCCTTGAAAAAGTCCCTTATCTTTTTTGGGCCTCCAAATTCTGAGTAGGAAATTAAAGGATTATAAATGCCATTATTTACGCAAATAGATTTGTTCATTGTTAGATGTATTAGGCAAAAGAGAGGTGACCAAGGCTGATCGTGAGCTTCCTTCACCATAGAGATTTAACAAAATATCAGACTCCCATTAATGTTGGTAGACAATGAAGCTGTATACTGTAGTAGAAAGAATATGGGCTTCAGAGGCAGACAGACCCTTGTTGGAAATATGCCTCTGCCAATGACCAGCAGTGTGGTCTTGAGCAAGACAGTCAGCCTTCCAGGGTCTCAATTTCTTCCCTTTCACAGTGGCAATAGTAGACAGCTCAAAGAGTAGCCTTGAGGATCGATTACATAACATTTATCAAATGCTCAGGGGAGTGCCTGGTTTATCTCAAGGGCCCAATAAATAATAACCATGTAGGATATATAGTCAGCTTGGGTGGTTGTGATCCAGTGGTTAGTAAAGTAGGAACAGACCAATGTCTATGTCAGCCTGTTTCTCATATAAGGCTTAATGACAGCCTCATTTGTTGAGACAGGTTGAATAATCTGCAAAGCTTACAAAGGATCTTTCCTGGAAGTTGAGACCCTTTTCCTCTAGTTCTGTTTTTTTCCCCCCCAGCTCTAATTGCCTCCCTGGAGAAAATGTAACACACTGAAATAAGCTTCAGCAGGTTCTGCATTCGAATATAGGAACGGATGGTAAAAGATCACGGGGTAGGACGGTGAAGTGCTTTGAGACACAGTGAGGCTAGATGCGTCTGGGACAGGTTGGGCTACAGGAAAACTGGTCAAGACCAGTTAGTGGGCCAACTTCATCTCACCTGAGGAAAGAGTCAGTGATGCATGCAGTGCCCATTGGCTTCAAAGCTCCTTTAATTAGTAATAAAAGCACATATTGGGCCGGGCGCAGTGGCTCACGCCTGTAATCCCAGCACTTTGGGAGGCCGAGGTGGCCAGATCACCTGAGGTCAGGAGTTTGAGACCAGCTTGGCCAATATGGTGAAATGCCATCGCTACTAAAAATATAAAAAAGTAGCCAGGTGTGGTGGTGCATGCCTGTAATCCCAGCTGCTTGGGAGGCTGAGGCAGGAGAATCACTTGAATCCAGAATGCAGAGGTTGCAGTGAGCCGTGATCACGCCCCTGCACTCCAGTGCACTCCAGCCTGGGCAACAGGGCAGACTCCATCTCAAAGAAGAAAAAAAAAAAGCACATATTGTTGGGAAAAGATAACATTTTAATCTGCATTTATTATCTAAATCTCAATTGAATGAATGTTTTTACCATGGTGCTCAATGACAACTTGTTGAGCTATTTTGATTCAGTCATAGACTCTGGGGTATATTTGGTTGTTCTGAGCCTTGAAACAGTTTAATTCTTGATCAGTGCATAGTGACCAGAAAAAAAACCTCTATATCCAAATAGGTTAAAGGATCACTTCCAGAGATTGTGACATTCTTTTCTATAAACCAGCTCTTGGGATTGACCCTGACCTATAGAGCTGTTTTTCTTTTTTTTTGAGACAGAGTCTCGCTCTGTCGCCCAGGCTAGAGTGCGGTGGTGTGATCTCTGCTCACTGCAGCCTCTGCTTCCCGGGTTAAAGTGATTCTCCTGCCTCAGCCTCCCGGGTAGCTGGGACTACAGGCGTACACCACCACGCCTGGCTAATTTTTATATTTTTAGCAGAGACTGGGTTTGGCCATTGTTGGCCAGGCTTGTCTGGAACTCCTGACCTCAAGTGATCCACTCACCTTGGCCTCCCAAAGTGCTGAGATCACAGGCGTGAGCCACTGTGCCTGGCCAGCTGCTTTTTAAAACAAGTCAAATGTATCCATTTTTTTCTTGTTTAACTTTTGGGTTTCCAGTTTTGTTCAAGGTTTCCCTTTGCTTCTAGGTCATATATGTAGTCTTCAAGGTTTGAGTTTTTAATACACCTGGAATTTTTTTTTTGGTAAATGATGTAATTATGGATCCAATTTTATTTTCATCTGGATGTATAGTGAGAGCTTCAATTTATAATTATTTCTCTTTCTTCAAAAATTTCTACTTTGACATTTTCAAAACTACATATTAGTTTGATAGTACACATATAGAATTTAGGAATAAATACATATAAATATGTCAGAGCTGTGTACTCGAATACATATATATAAAGCTGAAAGTGTTGCTTGATCAAAAAGTTTTGAAATTCAGTGCTTCTTGAGCTCTTTAGACCATGAACTCCTTGAGGGCAGAGCTTGTGATTTTCCTTACCTTTGAATCCATAGTTAAGATTGTCTATGGCACATTGTAGCATTCAAAATAATTAAATGAATGAAACTGCCGGTATCTGAATCATGTCTTAAGCAACACAGCTATTGAGAAATGACATTCCAGTGTCCTGTGGGAAGATACCTGAGGCTAGGAACAAGCAATGACTCACAATGGAAGGTAGTATAACCTCACTGGTGTCAAGTTTAGACATTTTAATACAAGAATACAAATTCTTAAAATTTTTAAATACCTCCCTATGGCTTATAATCCATAGGTGCTTAGGAAACTGGTAATTATTCTTTTGTGAATACAACCCCTGCTTCTTAATAGCAGTCATCTATTCTGTAATGGCAGTGTGTAGGAAGAATTAGCTTTCTCAATGCTTTAATGGCAGAAGCATGATTATATTTAATATTTATTTATTTATTTATTTTGAGACGGAGTCTCGCTCTGTCTCCCAGATTGGAGTACAGCGGCGCGACCTCGGCTTACACCCTCCACCTCTCGGGTTCAAGCAATTCTCCTACCTCAGTCTCCGGAGTAGCTGGGATTACAGGCGCCTGCCACAACGCCCGGCTAATTTTTTGTATTTTTAGTAGAGACAGCTGGCCAGGCGCGGTGGCTTACGCCTGTAATCCCAGGACTTTGGGAGGCTGAGGCGGGCGGATCACCTGAGGTCCGGAGTTCAAGGCCAGCCTGACCAAAATGAAGAAACCCCGTCTCTACTAAAAATACAAAAATTAGCCGGGTGTGGTGGCGCATGCCTGTAATCCGGGAGGCGGAGGTTGCGGTGAGCCGAGATCATGCCATTGTACTTCAGCCCGGGCAAGATGATGGAAACTCTCTCTAAAAAAAAAAAAAAAAAAAAAAAAAAAAAAAAAAAATAAGATGGTGTTGTCACCATGTGGCCAGGCAGTCTCGAAATCCCTGAACTGTCAAGTTATCCACGCACTTCGCCTCTCCAAAGTGCGATACAGACGTGAGCCACCACACCTGCCGTCCTAATATGTTAACATTAACAAAAATAGCAAGTTTAATTTCCTTTTTTTAAAGTTGTTTTTAATAACTATACTGAAGAAACTTACTCAACCAAATGGGTTATGTTTAACCTGGCTGTACCCTTTGGACTTTTTTTTTGTTTTTTGTTTTTTTTTTTGGCGACAGTCTCGCTCTGTTGCCCAGGCTGGAGCGCAGTGGCGCAATCTCGGCTCACTGCAACCTCAGCCTCTCAGGTTCAATTGATTCTCCTGCCTCAGCCTCCCAAGTAGCTGGGATTACAGGCGTCCGCAACGACGCCCGGTTAATTTTTTTTTTTTTTTTTTTTTTTTTGTAGAGACAGAGTTTCACCATGTTGGCCAGGCTGGTGTCGAAATCCTGACCTCAAGTGATCCACCCGCCTCGGCCTCCCAAAGTGCTAGGATTACACGCGTGAGCCACCGCGCCAGGCCTATTTGTTTTCTACTTAGCTTATTTGGCGCCTATTTTGAGTTCATTGGAAGCAAGAAGATAACCGAGAACAAGGGAACGGAAAGAAATCCAAGAAGCTGCTTGGTTTTTAAATTCACTTACGAAGTATAGGAGATACTAGCATTGAATACAATCTGGGATATTTATTGTTATTTACACTCTTTTCCTATTAGAGGCGTCTCACATTCCTTCTGACTTTAACACATGAGCTACGTGGCCGAATCAAACTGTTATAGAGCGAATCCAGAATCCGTTCATTGGGGTTATTGATTGCAAATGGATACATTATTCTCAAAGATCTGCCTGCGGGTTAAAAGTAGGTTTATATTTAGATAAATTAAAAAAAAAAATCTATGCCCAAAGAAAACAAAAACTTCAAGTGATTGCCATCCATAAAACAAGTATATAAATCCTTACTTTGATAAACTACATAGAAGATATTTTAAAATACGAATTTGAGAAGATTCTGATCATAAATTCCTTACCAAAAAAAAAAAAAAAAAGAAAACTTCTTCTCCAAAATAAATTACTACTTAAACGAAAACTGTACTTTGCGTCTTTCAAGCTGCTAGGGAGACAGTGGACACCAAGAAGAAATAAACGAAAATCCAAGGAATGCCTAATGTAGTGCTAACGTCCACAGTAAAACACAAAACAAAAAAAAATTATGAATTAAGACTCACAGAACCGAATAAAATATTAGGTATTGCCTTTATTAGAATTGCAAGAGTTGCTAAAGAAGAAATACTCAATTTGAATTACCGAATGCAGTACCGGTTAAGTCCTACCGGCCCCAGAAGGCTGGGAATTGAAGTTGTCAAAGTGCGACAGTTTCCCAGCCGGAATCAAATTTCTTCGGTTAGGGCTTGGTGGACGGCGAGTAGTTAGGGCCAATATAGTGTTCCTGGGTCCTCATTGGATCCGTTCCTCGAACACTTAGTGTATTTCCCTAAACCACCTATGAGCGCTTCACTCTAAAAAGACCTTCACTGATTGGATACTTTATCCTCACGTTGGACTCATTAGCAGCCAATAGAAGGGCAAAAGCGACAGAGGCGTCAGGTCACCTGGGAAGAGTCTGCAGAGCCTTTGCCCGCCGGCGCCTTGGCTCTTTGGGTTCCTGAGTTAGTCCAGTTTGTTTGCGATCGCGGCGGCCGGGGCTGCGAACCCAAGGGCTCGCTCCGCGCCGCCTGGGTCTCTACCTCATCCGTAGGTGTGGCCCTGATGGTGCGGCAGGCTCTGGACTCCTAAAGCTCTGGAGCGGTATGTGGGGTCCACGGGCGGCAGACAAAGCAGTGGAGCCGGGAAGGCCGCGGGAAGCGGCCCCTGCACCGAGGCAGCGAATCTGCCTGGGAGGGGCGCCCCGTCTGCCTCTTGTCAGATCCAGTAGTGCGTCCCAGTGAGGCGCTTTAGCACGCTCTACCTCCACGTGTCCCGTGAATCTGTTAGATTTGCTCACTTCTCTGTCCCCCTCACATCCGACTTTTACTAACCCCAGCATTATTGATGGGTGTCATCTCATTTTTTCATCTCCCCAGGTTATTCTTTGGTAACTCTGTTAGTTTTGTGCACCTGCATGTCTCCTAAGAGCGGAAAGACATAGTTGTGTTAGGCTTAATTCAAGAGAGACCAGTATTCCCATTTTTATATTTAAGACTGTATTTTGGGAGGGCGGGGGTAGGTACTCGTGAAGTTAGAAACTCCTTTGGTGATACTTAGTGCACTGAAGTGTTAGGGCGATGAAGAAGGTACCTCCAACACCTGGCGGGACAGATGTCCCCACATGAGCAAGTAATATTCTGGTTTGGTAGTTGCTGGTGTTTGATTTTACCATTTCGCGTTCTTACTTTAATCTGATAACCGCTGAGGATTGTTACGTGAGATAACTGAGGCTCTGAGAACTTAACGTCTCAAAGTTACAGTTAACTCTTCGAGTAAGGGGAAAGTCAGATTTAATCTCAACGCTTATGTTATTTTTATCAAAGCCCACCTAACTGAATAAGGATTTAGGTTAAACGTATTCCCTCTGCAGCTCTTAGCATGTGAGAATTAAATCTTTGAATTGAATGGTGAATCTTGACTGTACTGTACGAGACGGAAAAATCTTTCAGGCATCTGCCTAACTACAGGTGTCTCACATGTATCATCTAACTGCTTGCTTCTCAAAGTGTGACAAGTAGTATAGGCCTCACCTGGAAGCTTGTTGGAAATGCAGAATCTCAGACTCTCCCACCTACTGAATCAGTATTTGCTTTTTAACAGGAACCTTTAAGTTACCAGAGTGCTCATTAAAGGATGAGGAGTATTCTTTGTCATAGAATGATTTGTTTGTCCAAGTTGAACTAAACAAAAGAGAAAGTAAAGGTATAAAAAGTTTTTTCACATTTTCATCATTTGTTAGTGAGGCTATGGCCTTTATTTTTATTTTTATTTTTTTGAGACGGAGTATCGCTCTGTGGCTCAGGCTGGATCAGTGGCGCGATCTCGGTTCACTGCAACGTCTGCCTCCCGGGTTCAAGCGATTCTCCTGCCTCAACGTCTGGAGTAGCAGAGGCCTTGGCCTCCCGAAGTGCTGAGATTACAGGCGTGAGCCACGTGCCCGGCCTCTTGTAGAGTTTATTATTATTATTATTATTATTATTATTTTGAGACGGAATCTCGCTCTGTTGCCCAGGCTGGAGTGCAGTGCCGCAATCTCGGCTCACTGCAAGTTCCGCCCCCCGGTTTCACGCCGTTCTCCTGACCCAACCTCTCGAATAGCTGGGACTGCAGGCACCCGCCATCACGCCCGGCTAATTTTTTGTATTTTTAGTAGAGATGGGGTTTTACCGTGTGAGCCAGGATGGTCGCAATCTCCTGACCTCGTGATCCGCCCGTCTGGGCCTCCCAAATTTTAATATTTTGAGGTGAGCTGTGACTCTGGAGCTCCCAGGCTCAGGTGATCCTGCCACCTCAGCTTTTGTATTTTTAGTAGAGATGGGGTTTTGCCATGTTTCCCAGGCTGGTCTTGAACTCCTAGGCTCAAGAGATCCACCCCCTGGGCCTCCCGAAGTGCTTGGATTACCGGCCTGGGCCATGGCACCGGGCCATCTCACAGAGTTTTAGAGCTTAGCGTTTCATTCATATGTTCATAGCCATGTTTAAAAGAGATGCATTTATACACCAACATAAAGTTTTAGTGGCTCTTTGTTTTGGCAGCAGAAATTACGTGGTATGTTTATTAAAATGAGTATTGGGCTCTCTCTCCAAATACTCCTATTTAGGATGGGGATAGAGCCTAGGTCTTTGCATTTTAACAGTAATCCCAGTTTATTCTGTTCAGGTCCCCACTTCTTGGTGTTAGCATTTTAGATAAAACACAACTAGAGAAAAACTTATTTTCTTTTGAACTTAATGCAGTACTCATTGTAGAAGAAGATAGGAAGGTTTTTGTTTTTTTTTTTAAACTTACCTTATGGTTTATTGGTTACTATAAAATTGCTCAGGTCAGTATATTTCAGATTATTTAATAATTCTTCTCATGCCTGTAATCCCAGCACTTTGGGAGGCTAAGGTGGGTGGATCACCTGAAGTCAGGAATTTGAGACCAGCCTGACCAACGTGGCAAAACCCCCTCTCTACTAAAAAATATAAAAATTAGCTGGACGTGGTGGTGCATGCCTGTAGTCCCAGATACTTGGGAGGGTGAGGCATGAGAATAGCTTGAACCTGGGCAGCAGAGGTTACAGTGAGCTAGGATCATACCACTGTACTGCCTGGGTGACAGAGTGAGACTCTGTCTCGATTAAAAAAAAAAAGCAAAAAACCAATTCTTTTGGCCAGTGCAGTGGCTTATGCCTGTAATCCTAGCACTTTGGGAACCTGAGGTGCACAGATTGCTTGAGCCCAGGAGTTTGAGACCTGCCCAGGCAACACAGCGAAACCCTGTCTCTACAAAAAAATACAGAAATTAACTGGTTATGGTGGCATATGCCTATAGTCTCAGCTACTCGGGTGGCATATGCCTATAGTCTCAGCTACTCAGGAGACTGAGGTGGGAGGATAGCTTGAGCCTGGGAGGTGGAGGCTGCAGCTCACTCTGTCGAATCCCCAGGCTCAGGTGATCCTCCCACCTCAGTTTTGTATTTTAGTAGAGATGGGGTTTTGCCATGTTACCCAGACTGGTCTTGAACTTCTGGGCTCAAACGATCCACCCCACTGGCCCTCTCCCAAAGTGCTTGGATTACCAGCCTGAGCCATGGCACCTGGCCATCTTACAGAGTTTTAGAGCTTAGCGTTCTATTCATATGTTCATAGCCATGTTTGAAAGACATGCCTTTATACACCAGCATAAAGTTTTAGTGGCTCTGCCACTGCCATCCAGCCTGGGCAACAGAACGAGACCCTATCTCAAAATAAAATAATAATTATTTTGCACTTTGCCAAATTGGGCATATAGTGGGTAGGATAGACTGAATCCTGAAATATTCATTTAAAATCATTTTTTCCAACCTATGAAGATAGACTTTTTTTTTTTTTTAAGAGACAGGGTCTTGCTATGTTGGCCATGCTGTGGTAAAGTGGCTGTTCACAGGCAAGATCATAGCACACTGCAGCCTTGAACTCTGGCCTCAAGTAGTCGTCCTGCTTCAGCCTCCCGAGTGACTGCACCCAGCAAAGGCAGACGTTTTATCAAACAGCTTGAGTGTTTGTGTGAAGTTGATAAAATTAACACAGAAACATAATATGTATCTAATACATGAATTGGGGTTAGAGTTGTAACTTTTGTTTATCTGTTTTCAATTTCCTAACTGTTCTATTGCTATCTCATAAAATCTGCTTTGTGAACTCTGCAATCCACAGAAATATTGATCATTTAACAGAATTTAAGCAATGGCCAGGCACGGTGGCTCACGCCTGTAATCCCAACACTTTGGGAGGCCAAGGAGGGCAGATCACCTGAGGTCAGGAGTTCAAGACCAGCCTGGCCAATATGGCAAAACCCTGTCTCTACTAAAAATCAAAAATTAGCCAGGCATGGTGACAGGCACTTGTAGTCCCAGCTACTTGGGAGGCTGAGGCAGGAGAATCACTTGTACCTGAGAGGCGGAGGTTGCGATAAGCCAAAATTGTGCCATGCCCGTCCAGCCTGGGTGACAGTGAGACCCTGTCAAAAAAAAAAAAAAAAAAAAAAAATTCGAGCAATGTGGTAGTTAGAAATGGATGTCAGAGTGACTTGCTATCATCAAGAATATTAAAGTAAGAAAAATGAGTCTTAACTGTGAGGAGTTCTCTCCTGAAGTTTTACATAAAACCCTTGTAATTTGAGGGACAAATCACAGCTTCTGTCAGGTTTTCTTGCCTTCCTTTAAATGCCATGGGAAATGCAGTGACCACAGCTTCTGCCTCTGTTATACAGTAAACCCATGACATTGTCAGATTCAACCAAGCATGAATCAAAAATATTGTACAGTATTCTCAGGATTTGAAATCTGTGGATATAGAGCACCAGCTGCATTAGCTAAGGTCTTTGATGGATCCTGTGCAGATGCTGATTTGAGCCACTCCTTATCAGTGCTATTTGAAGATTGGAAGGTTTTTTTTGTTGTTGTTTATTTTATTTTATTTTATTTTATTTTATTTTATTTTATTTTATTTTTTTTGATGGAGTCTCACGCTGTTGCCCAGGTTGGAGTGCAATGGCGCTATCTCAGCTCACTGCAACCTCTGCCTCCCGGGTTCAAGCGATTCTCCTGCCTCAGCTTCCCAAATAGCTGAGATTACAGGCGCCTGTCACCATGCCCAGCTAATTTTTGTATTTTTAGTAGAGACAGAGTTTCACCATGCTGGCCAGGCTGGTTGCAAACTCCTGACCTCAGGTGATCGGCCCACCTTGGCCTCCCAAAGTGTTGGGATTACAGGCATGAGCCACTGCACCCTGCCAAAGATTGGAAGTTTTAGTTGTTTTGATTTTTGTTCATCCCAAAAGAAGAGTAAAACTATTTAACTTTTTTTCAGTATAGTTCCTACTGAATAGTTATCTAATGGCTCCTTGAATGAGAATGGAACTCTCCAGTTTCAAGGCCAGCATTGTATGCAAAAGGCCAACATTCAGAGTGTTTGGTTCTTTTTTCCCTGATTGATTGTAAAAAATTTTATTGTAAATTGGTAATTTATAGTTGTATATATTTATGGGGTACAAAATGATGTTATGATTCATGAATATAAAGTGGAGCAATTAAATCAAGCTAGTTAACATCTGTCACCTCATACTTATTTTTTATGGTGAGACCACTTGAAATTTACAACAATTCTTCTCTGTTTTGGTTTTGAGACGGAGTCTACCTTTATTGCCCAGGCTGGAGTGCAGTGGCACGATCTCGGCTCACTGCAACCTCCACCTCCCAAGTTCAAGCAGTTCTTTGGCCTCAGCCTCCTGAGTAGCTGGGATTCCAGGTTTACGCCACCACGCCCGATTAATTTTTGTATTTTTAGTAGAGATGACATTTCACCATATTGGTCAGGCTGGTCTCAAACTCCTGACTTCAGGTGATCCACTCACCTTGTCCTCCCAAAGTGCTGGCATTACAGGCATAAGTCATCATAGCCTTTTTAAAACCTGGAATACACTATTTTGTTTTGTTTTTTTTTTTTTTTTTTTTTTGAGACGGAGTCTCACTCTGTTGCCCAGGCTGGAGTACAGTGGTACGATCTTGGCTCACTGTAACTTCTGTCTCCCAGATTTAAGCGATTCTCCTGCTTCAGCCTCCCGAGTAGCAGGGATTACGGGCGCCCGCCACCACATCCAGCTAATTTTTGTACTTTTAGTAGAGACGGAGTTTCACCATGTTGGTCAGGCTGGTCTTGACCTCCTGACCTTATGATCCGCCTGCCTCAGTCTCCCAAAGTGCTGGGATTACAGGCATGAGCCACCGCGCCCATCCAGAATACAGTATTATTAACTATATTCACCATGTTGTGCAATAGATGTCAAAAAACCCTCACTTATTCCTACTACAACTTTGTATCCTTTGATCGTCATCTCCTCATTTTGCCTATCCCCCAGCCTCTTAGCACCATTCTATTCTCTGCTGCTGAGTTGTGTTGTTTTAGTTTCAACAGTTAAGCAACAACATGCAGCATTTCTCTTTCTGTGCCTACTTTAGTTCATTTAGTACTTCATTTAATGTTCTCCAGTTCTGTCCATGTTGTCATAAGTGACAGAATTTCCTTCTTTTTGAAGGCTAAATAGTATTCCATTGTGTCATTGTGTATGTACATCACATTTTCTTTCTTTTTTTTTTTTTTGAGTTAGAGTCTCGTCCTGTCACCCAGGCTGTAGTGCAATGGCGCGATCTCAGCTCACTGCAACCTCCGCTTCCCTGGTTCAATCAGTTCTCCCTGCCTCAGCCTCCTGAGTAGCTGGGATTACAGGCGCCCACCACTATGTTCAGCTATTTTTGTATTTTTAGTAGAGACGGGGTTTCACCATGTTGACCAGGGTGGTCTCAAACTCCTGACCTTATGATCTGCTTGCCTTGGCCTCCCAAAGTGCTGGGATTACAGGCGTGAGCCACTGCGCCCAGCCAGTGTACCACATTTTCTTTACCCATTCATCTGTTGATGGATACTCATGTTGATTCCATAACTTGGCTGCTGTGAATGTTGCTGTAATAAACATGGGAGGGCAGACATCTATTAGACAAATTGATTTCCAGTCTTGTGGGTAAATACCCAGAAGTGGGATTGCTGGATTGTGTATCTGGTTCTTTAGCTCTGACTTGCCTCTTGGGTCTTTATGCCAATGATTGGTTCTGCAGGTTCTATTTTGGAAAGAATTTGTGCTAGTAACAGCACTTAAAGCTTATGGGTGGCCGGGCACCATGGCTCACACCTGTGATCCAAGCACTTTGGGAGGCCAAGGTGGGTGAATCACCTGAGGTCAGGAGTTTGAGACCAGCCTGACCAACGTGGTGAAACCCTGTCTGTACTAAAAATATAAAAATTACCCAGGCATAGTGGCGTGCACCTGTAATCCCAGCTACTCAGGAGGCTGAGGCAGGAGAATCGCTTGAACCCGGGAGGCCGAGGTTGCAGTGAACCGAGATTGTGCCACTGCACTCCTTCTAGCCTGGGTAATGGAGTAAGACTGTCTCAAAAGAAAAAAAAGAAGAAAAAAAAAAAAAGCTTATGGGTAAGCTGGTTGGTAAATGGGGATATTCAGGATGCTGATAATATGATAATAGAGACACCTAAGAGGCAAAATGCTGTCAAATCCCTTAGTTGTATTGCTGTGTGTTCAGTGTGTGGCTTTTTCTTGTGTCTTGATTTTTAAAAAATTGCAGTAGTACCTATTTTCCTTTTGAGAAAATTACTTGCCAAATACTGTCCTACTGAAGCCGTCTTTTCTCTGAGTTTTTTATTTTTGCATCTGCTCGGCTCACTGTAACCTCCGCTTCCCTGGTTCAATCAGTTCTCCCTGCCTCAGCCTCCTGAGTTGCTGGGATTACAGGCGCCCGCCACCATGCTCAGCTGCTTTTTGTATTTTTAGTAGAGACAGGGTTTCACCATGTTGACCAGGCTGGTCTCAAACTCCTGACCTGCAAATTAAAATTATTAGTGTATTTTAACACTAAATATATTTTTTGGCCATGTGGTATGAGTTAAGGATCTTAGCAGTGGTTTTAAAATTGCTAAGAAGTTATTCCAATGCCATTTATTGAATAATCTTACTATTTTTTATTGATTTTTGACATGATATAACTTTATTGAGCATTTATTGTGTGCCAGGCACTAGTATGTATGGTGTTTATGTGTATTGTCATTTCATCTGGAGAGTAACGCTATTTGGTAGCTGCTATAATTGACCCCATTTTAGAGATGAAGAAACTGAGACAAGAGTTTAAGGGATTTTCCTAAAATCACAAAGTTACCCAGTGATGGGGCCTGGGTCTGACTCAGTTGATCCTTCTTCCTTATATCAAATGCATAAATAACTTTCTGGGAGGAAGTATCTTTATCTCTCCACTTTCCCCCAGTTAGCACTATTGCTTATAGCTTTGTGTATTTCAATACATGGTAAGGCCAGTTTTGCCTTATTACCTTTTTCCTTCAGATAACTTCAGTAATCTTTGTGGACTTACAGAATAATCTTGTCCCTGTTGCCCTGACAGTTGGCATTGTTACTGATGTTAACATTAAACTCATTAATTTATGGAAAGTATTTACACTTTTACATTCTTACTAATAAGGAATATACTATGTAAGTTAATTGAAGTTACTATTTTTAATTTGCTGCATATATGAAGATCATTTCTTGACTTTTTGATTCTTCATATGTCCAGCATGTTGCATTTTCTACAATACCCTGTTTACTTTTATGGGAAAAAGATATGCTGACTTTATTTATTTTTTTGAGACAAGAGTCTCGCTCTGTTGCCCAGGCTGGAGTGCAGTGGTGCAATCTTGGCTCACTGCCTCCTGGGTTCCAGCTGTTCTCCTATCTCAGGCTTCTGAGTTGCTGGGACTACAGGCGCATGCCACCACTTCTGGCTAATTGTTGTGTTTCTACTAGAGATGAACCTACACCATCTTGGCTAATCTGGTCTATTTATTTGTTTTTTTTTAGAGACGGAGTCTTGCCATGTCGCCCAGGCTGGAGTGCAGTGGTGCAATCTCGGCTCACTGCAACCTCTGCCTCCCGGATTCAAGTGATTCCCCTGCCTCAGCCTCCTGAGTGGCTGGGATTACAGGCGCATGTCACCACGCCTGGCTAATTTTTGTATTTTTAGTAGAGACAGGGTTTCACCGTGTTGACCAGGCTGGTCTGAAACTCCTGACCTCAGGTGATCCACCCACCTCGGCCTCCCAAAGTGCTGGGATTACAGGCGTGAGCCACTGTGCCCAGCCGATATGCTGAATTTTTTTTTTTTTTTGAGACAGAGTTTTGCTCCTGCAATGGCGTGATCTCGGCTCATTGCAACCTCTCCCTCCTGTGTTCAATCAATTCTCCTGCCTCAGCCTCCCGAGTAGCTAGGATTACAGGCGCGTGCCACCACGCCCAGCTCATTTTGTATTTTTAATAGAGATGGGGTTTCACCATGTCAGCCAGGCTGATCTCGAACTCCTGACCTCAGGAGATCTGCCTGCCTCAGCCTTCCAAAGTGCTGGGATTACAGGCATGAGCTACTGTGCCCGGCCGAAATGCTCATTTTAAAACGAAAGTATGAGGCATGAGGCCAGACACTGTGGCTCATGCCTGTAATCCCAGCATTTTGGGAGGCTGAGGTGGGCAGATCATTTGAGGTCAGGAGTTTGAGACCAGCCTAACCAACATGGTGAAACCTAGTCTCTACTAAAAATACAAAAAAAAAAAGCCAGGCATGGTGGTCTGTGTACGTAATCCTAGCTACTTAGGAGGCTGAGGCAGGAGAATTGCTTGAACCGGGAGGCAGAGATGGTAGTGAGCTGAGGTTGCGCCACTGCACTCCAGCCCGTGTGATAGAATGAGACTCTGTCTCAGAAAAAAACAAACAACGAAAACGAAGTATGCAAAGTGGCAAGACTGCTGACGAGTTTAGGAAATAATAAGTAATATTTTAGGCCAGTTCTATGCTAACTAGATTTTGTTATGTGGGGCAAATTATTGAACTTCTCTATGACTGTCTCCTCATCTGGCAAGTGAATTACGTCAAATTCTGTTTCATTCTTCCCTATTCTTTTCTGTTAGGCAGTAGAATATGGCATAATCAGATGAACAGATGTGTTTAGATTCAGTCTAGATTCACTGTGATCTTTCACACTACTGGCCTGAGCCACAGGCTAAATACCTTTCCTGTCTTCTTGATTTACAGACTTCTGCCTCTGTTTTCCAAGGGCATTTTATTCTTTGTAGACAGAGTATGCTAGGTTTTTGTTCATTGATGAATAAGCAAGCTATAAGCTAGCCACTCTTCCCTCAGGCACTAGTTTTAGGGGTAGAAATAGTCTAGAGGAAAAAAAGCACTGGCAATGTTAACAGTTTTAGAAGGATAGCAAAGGTTACAAGCTTGAACTATAGAGATCTTTATTGTGACTTTATTGTTAAAATATGTATGCTAAAAAGTAATTTGTGGGAATATAGAGGTTAACATATGTTCTTTAAATATTGCGCACCCAAGTTTTTTCAGTCATCTTATGTTCATTTTACTTTTCTCAAACTGTAGAGTTGCTGATTTCTAAGTTTTTGTGTGATTTATTTGTAGTTACCTGATTCTTTCTAAACGTGTTGTAATCCTGGTTATTTCACAAGTGCCATAATATACCTCAGCAACCTGGAACTAATTCTGCAAACCTTTTCTACAGAATTTAAGATTTTATTCGTGTGCATGGCATAGAAGATGAATTCTTCCACCTCCACCATGAGTGAAGAGCCTGATGCTCTATCGGTAGTTAACCAGTTACGGGATCTAGCAGCAGATCCATTAAACAGAAGAGCCATCGTCCAGGATCAGGGATGTCTGCCTGGCCTTATTTTATTTATGGACCATCCCAACCCTCCAGTCGTCCACTCTGCTTTGCTTGTAAGTTACCTTTAGTAATTTCAATCTCTGTTTTATTTTTGCAATTAAGGAGAGAATTTGGAAAAAGTGCTAGATGACATGGTAAAAAAACTGAAAGCAATTAATAGTTTGTATTTATGTATGTACAAACATATGTATGTGTGGTCTGTTTACACCAGTAGTAACATGCTACATTGTTTTTATTCTTTTGTTTGTTTGTTTTTTTGAGACAGAGTCTCCCTGTGTCATCCAGGCCTGGAGTACAATGTGGCAGGATCTTAGTTCACTGCAGTCTCCCCCTCCTGGATTTAAACCATCCTCCCCCACCTCAGCCTCCTGAGTAGCTGGGATGATAGGCACATACCACCATGCCAGGCAAATTTTTGATATTTTTGTAGAGATAGGATTTCGCTATGTTGGCCAGGCTGGTCTCAAACTCCTGGGCTCAAGTGATCCTTTCACTTTTACCTTCCAAAATGTTGGGATTACAGCTGTGAGTCACCATGCCTGGCCCTATTTTTATTCTTTAATACAAACTGTCGCATACTCCATGCATGGAATGTTCTACCACTTCCTTTCCATTTAACAGTCTTGAGGATTGGATCATATCATACACATAGACACCCAAAGAGGCACTTATTTTGTTTTTATTTTATAACAGCTTTTTAAGATGTAAGCACACAGCATCATACAATTCACTCATTTAAAGTATACAATTAAGTAGTGCTAGTATATTCAGAGTTGTGTCACCATCACCACAACTTTTTATTTTTATTTATTTTTTGTAACTACTTTTTTTTTTTTTTTAAGTAGTGATAGGATGTAGCTGTGTTAACTAGGCTGGTCTCAAACTCCTGGCCTCAAGTGATTCTTCTACCTTGACCTCTCAAACTGCTTAGATTACAGATGTGAGCCACTGTGCCTGGCCCACCACAACTTTTTACCTATTGCTTCCCAGACCCCCCAACTCCCTATCCCTAAGCAAACTATTAATCTACTTTTTGTATGTTTATATTTGTCTATTCTGGCAAAAATGCCTATGTATTTTGCATATAAGTAGGGCCAAGTATGGTGGCTCACGCCTGTAATCCCAGCACTTTGGGAGGCCGAGGTGGGTGGATCACCTGAGGTCAGGAGTTCGACACTAGCTTGGCCAACGTGGTGAAACCCCGTCTCTAAAAATACAAAAAAATTAGCCGGGCGTGGTGGTGGGTGCCTGAAATCCCAGCTACTCAGGAGGCTGAGGCAGGAGAATCCCTTGAATCCAGGAGGCAGAGGTTGCAGTGAGCCAAGATTGTGCCGTTGCACTCCAGCCTGGGCAACAAGAGCGAAACTCCATTAAAAAAAAAAAGTTGTTAAAATTAATGTTATGGGAAATTAATATTACTTAAATTTTATCTATTGTCCTTTACTTAAGGACTCATGATAAATTCCCCATTTAGTCTAATTTCATAAGTTTGTATGGAAGGCATATAGGCTTTTCCTTTTGGAAAAGTTTTTCTATTTTGCCTTTACAGAATGAAGTTTAGCAGTCAAAAAAAGACATTGGTATAAGAGAACAGTAGTAACAAATGGGAAAATGGCACAGCCCCAGTCTGGTTTCTATTTCAATAAGAAATGCAATAAGGATGAGAAGAAAGAGAGGGTTGGTCTATAGATAGGGACTTGGGGCTAAAGGAAGTCTTTTTTTTTTTTTTTTTTTTTAATAGACTAGAACATGTCTAAATTCAGAGGGCAAGGGCTACTAGAATGGGAGAGGTTTGAGGGGAAGGCTCTCATAATTGCAGAAAATAGGAAAGATTTGCTAATGATAAAGTTGTTCAGCAGTGTTGAGGGGCTGATTAGTTTGGTAATACTGAATCAGTATGGTTCAGGCCTGCTGTAGGCTCGGAGAGCCAAGTAGTTGGATTTGCGCAGAGTTGTTACTTGGCCAGGTTAAGTTGGGCAGAATGATTGTGCAAGGGAGTTTAGGGTCTTGGCAGGATTGTTTGAAATGATATACAGTAGGTACTAGGCTGAATAAGGAAGGGAAGTATAAAGTCATGGAGGGACTGAACTAAGGAGAAGGATCAATGGGTGAAAGTTCCCAAGATGCTGAAGAAAAGATTTTTTTGTTGTTGTCTTTTCTGTTTTTGAGACAGAGTTTTGCTCTTGCCGCCCAGGCTGGAAAGCAATGGTGTGATCTTGGCTCACTGCAACCTCTGCCTCCTGGGTTCAAGCGATTCTTCTCCCTCAGCCGTCTGAATAACTAGAATTACAGACCCGCACCATCACACGTGGCTAATTTTTATTTTTAGTAGAGACGGTTTTTCACCATGTTGGCCAAGCTAGTCTCGAACTCATGACCTCAGGCAATCTGCCCGTCCTGGCCTCTCAAAGTGTTGAGATTATAGGTGTGAGCCACCACGCCTGGCCATCAGGTGTGTTGTTTTGTTTTTATGATTTCATTTTTTTGTCACTGTTAGCTTATTAGTGTACACTTTTGTTTTTATTTTATTTAGTGGTTGCTGTAGGTTTTACAATATGCATCTTTAACTTATGACAGCCTACCTGTAAATGAATCCTACCCTTAACATGTAGTGTAAGAATCACACAAGAGTATATTTCCATTTCTTCCTCCCATCTTTTGTGCTATTTTTGTCATACATTTTACTTCTACATATGTTTAAAACCTACAGTGTATATATTTTGCTTTAAACAGTCAATTATCTTTTAAAGAGATTAAAATTTAAAAATGTCTTTTTTTTTTGAGATGGAGTCTTACTCTGTCGCCCAGGCTGGAGTGCATTGGCACAATCGCAGCTCACTGCAACCTCTGCTTCCCAGGTTCAAGTGATTCTTCTGCCTCAGCCTCCCTAGCAGCTGAGATTACAGGTGCACATAGCATGCCTGGCTAATTTTTGTACTTTTAGTAGAGACGGGGTTTTGCCATGTTGGCCAGGCTGGTCTTGACTCCTGAGCTCATGTGATCTGCCCGCCTCAGCTTCCCAAAGTACTGGGATTACAGGTGTGAGCCACCATGCCTAGCAAAAAAAGGTCTTTTATATTTACCTTCATTTCTATGTTTCTGGTGTTCTTTATTCCCCAACATAGATTCATTTTTATTGTTTGGGTTTTGTGTTTGTTTTTGTTTTGAAACAGGGTCTCAGCTGGGTGTGGTGACTCATGCCTGTAATCCCAGCACTTTGGGAGGTGGAGGCGGGTGGATCACCTAAGGTCAGGAGTTGGAGATCAGCCTGATCAACATGGCGAAAACCCATCTCCACTAAAAATACAAAAATTAGCCAAGCGTGGCGGCCGGCGCCTATAATCCCAGCAGGAGGCTAAGGCAAGAAAATCCCTTGGACCTGGGGGGCGGAGGTTGTGGTAGGTCGAGTTTGTGCCACTTCACTCCAGCCTGGGTGAAAGAACAAAAACCCCATCACACACACAAAAAAAAAGAAAAAAAAGATTTTGCTGTATTGTTTTCTGGCATGTATGGTTTCTAATAAGAAAACTGCCGTAATTCTTGTTCTTCTCTTATATAATGCCTTTTTCTGGCTTCTTCTGGAACTTTATTAGTGATTTTCAGCAAATAATTACGATGTCTTTGATATGGATGGTGGTTTTTTTTTGAGATGCAGTCTTGCTCTGTCACCCAGGCTGGAGTGCAGTGGTGCCATCTCGATTCACTGCAACCTCCGCCTCCTGGGTTCAAGCCATTCTTCTGCCTCAGCCTCCCGAGTCGCTGGGATGCGTGCCATCATGCCCAGCTAATTTTTGTATTTTTAGTAGAAACAGGGTTTTGTTTTTGCCAGGCTGGTCTCAAATTCCTGACCTCAAGTGATCCACCTGCCTTAGCCTCCCAAAATGCTGGGATTACAGGCGTGAGCCACCCAGTACCCATCTTTTTTTTTTTTTTTTAATTTTTTTGAGACTTGTGAATAAGTTAGGAACCTTCATTTCAAAGAGTAGATCAGCTGTTACAGCTCAAAGGATCATTTCTTCCTTAGGGAATAATTCTGAATCATCACATTTAAAGGATTTTATTCTAAAAACAAAAACCTATTTTCTCTTTTTTTTAAATTTTCTTGCAATAAGTTGGTAGTAGTTTCAATTTTGAATAGTCTGGACAGACGAATTAACTTATTACTGTTTCTGCTGTAGGCTCTTCGATACTTGGCAGAATGCCGTGCAAACAGAGAAAAGATGAAAGGAGAACTGGGTATGATGTTGAGCTTACAAAATGTTATACAGAAGTAAGTACAACAGACAGTGTCTCATTTATTTACATATATACTTATGTTACTTACTTACAGGGCCTCACTATGTTGCCCAGGCTGGGCTCAAGCGATCTTCCCACCTTGGCTTTCCAAAGTGCTGGAATTACAGGCATGGTTACTACTATTATTGGATTACTATGTTTTAATGTCCTATAGTTAACTGTTTTTAATCATTTAGCTGGCTGAGGGAGGAGAATCGCCTGAACCTGGGAGGTGGAGGTTGCAGTGAGCTGAGATCGTGTCATTGCATTCTAGCCTGGGCGACAGAACAAGACTCCATCTCAAAAAAAAAAAAAAGAAATTTCAATTTTAGGTAGAGAAAAATTACAAATTATTCAGGAAGTAGTTTGTTACTGTAGGAAAATGGTGAAACTGCGGAACTATAAAATAAGCAAGTTAAGATGGTGCTGGTGGGGCATTTAATATTTCGGACATGCAGGACATGGTGGCTCATGCCTGAAATCCCAGCAATTTGGGAGGCCAAGGCAGGCGGATCACTTGTGGCCAGGAGTTCAAGACCAGCCTGGCCAACGTGGTGAAATCTCGTTTCTACTAAAAATACAAAAATTAGCTTGGTGTGGTGGCATGTGCCTGTAATCCCAGCTACGCGGGAGGCTGAGGCAAGAGGATCACTTGAACCTGGGAGGTGGATATTGCAGTGAGCTGAGATCTTGCCACTGCACTCTAGCCTGGGCAACAGAGCGAGACTGTGTCTCAAAAAGAAAAAAAAAAGTCTCTCATCTGTAACTGCTTTGTTTATCTAAGTAGACAGAAGCTTGTGTGACTTTCTAGATACAGTTTTGTAGTAAATTATTAAGTTTATAATTAAAATAGCGGGAGTAGCCCCAGTAGCTATACTGGCAATTATAAGCATGCATACCCCCACTTTGCACATTGTTCATATGAATATCAATACTTGTCTATTTCTCCCCTCATCCTGTTGCTGCTAATGTGGAAGCCACTAGAACTGGTTTGTAAGAGAAGCCCTAAAGCCCTAAGGAATCCATTGGATATAATGGTTTATCTTCTGTGCAATGTACCTGGAATGGTTTCACCTCTATACTATCCTTGGAGTAATTGAAAAAGTAATAACTCAGGGTTTTTTTGTTTGGTTGGTTGGTTTTTTGAGACAGGGTCTCACTGTGTTGCCGAGGCTGGAGTACAGTGGTATGATCATGGCTCACTGCAGCCTCAACCTCCCAAGCTCCAGCTCTTCTCCTACCTCATCCTCCCAAGTAGCTGGGATTACAGACATGTGCCATTATACCTGGCTAATTTTTTAATTATTTTGTAGAGACATGGTCTCACTATGTTGCCTAGGCTGCTCTCCTGGGATCAAGCAATCCTTCTGCCTCAGCCTCCCAAAGTGCTGGAATTACAGGCATGAGTCATCACACCCTGCCCAGATAGTTGTTGTTGTTGTTGTTTTTTAATCGAACTAAATTCTTTTACAGGACCTCAATTCAGAAAGGGTGCTAGAGAAGAGGTCAGAAGGATAGAAGCAGTGATTAACCAGGAAGAGGAGGGCTGGTTTAAGGGTGATGACAGCAGAAGCATCTTCCTTTTTTTTCTGAAGCGGGTCTAGTATGGTAATCAATAGCAACATGTGGCAATTTAAATTAATTAAAATTAATGGCAGGGTGTGGTGGCTCATACCTGTAATCCCAGCACTTTGGGAGGCGGGTAGATCACCTGAGGTAAGGAGTTCAAGGCCAGCCTGGCCAACATAGTGAAACCCCATCTCTACCAAAAATATAAAATTTAAAAATTAGCCAGGTGTGGTGGCGGGCACCTGTAATCCCAGCTACTCAGGAGGCTGAAGCAAGAGAATCGCCTGAACCCAGGAGGCAGAGGTTGCAGTGAGCTAAGATCGCGCCACTACACTCTAGCCTGGGCGAGAGAATGAGACTCCCTCTCAAAAATAATAATAATAATAATAATAATAATAATAATGATAATGATAGTAATAATTAAAATTAAAAACTCAGCTCCTCAGTCATATTAGCCATATTCCAAGTATTTAGTCATGTCACTAGTGACACTATTTCCATCATCTCAGAAAGTTCTGATGTAGAGTGCTGCTCTGAAATTTTCCTTTTTTTGTCTTTTTTTTTTGAGACTGGATCTCACTATGTCGCCTTGGCTGGTGCGATGTTAGCTCAGTGCAACCTCTGCCTCACAGGCTCAAGTAATCCTCCTGCCCTAGCCTACTGAGTAGCAGGGAGTTAGGCCATCATGTCCTGCTAATTTTTTTTTGTTTTGTTGTGGGTCTCATTCTGTTGCCCAGGCTGGAGTGCAATATCGCGATCTTGGCTCACTGCAACGTCTGCCTCCTGGGCTCAAGCAGTTCTCCTGTCTCAGCCTCCCAAGTACCTGGGATTACAGGCGCCTGCCACTATGCCTGGCTAATTTTTGTACTTTTAGTAGAGACAGTATTTCACCATGTTGGCCAGGCTGATTTCGAACTCCTGACCTCATGTGATCTGCCTGTCTCAGCCTCCCAAAGTATTGGGATTACAGGCATGAGCCACTGCTCCTGGCCTTTTTTTATGTTTTTTTTTTTTTTTTTTTTTTTTTTTTTTTTTTGTAGAGATGGGGTCTCGACATGTTGCCTAGACTGGTTTCGAACTCCTGGACTCAAGTGATCCTCCTATCTCAGCCTTCCAACATGCTGGGATTATAGGTGTGAGCCACCGTGCCCAGCTGCTCTAAAATTTTTTTTTTTCTTTTTGAGACAAAGTCTTACTCTGTCACTTAGGCTTGAGTGCAATGGCTGTGATCTCAGCTCATTGCAACCTCTTCCTCTCGGTTTCAAGCGATTCTCCTGCCTCAGCCTCCCAAGTACCTGGGACTACAGGTGCATGACACCACACCCGGCTAATTTTTAGTAGAGATGGGGTCTCACCATTTTGGCCAGGCTGGTCTCAAACTCCTGGCCTCAGGTGATCCACCCGCGCTCAGCCTCCCTGTAAGTGCTGGGATTACAGTCATGAATCACCACCCCCAGCCTGCTCTAAAATTTCTTTGCTTAACTGCATCTAGGGCTTTTTTTGTGTTTTGGATTATTTTTGTTTCATGGACTATTTACTGGCGAATTACTAAGTCAAAGATGTAAATATCTTTGTCTTTGTATCCCTGTTAATTGTTTTCAAATAATACCAATGATGCTTTTGCCAGCAGTTACTTTTTTTTTTTTTGAGATGGAGTCTTGCTCTGTACCCCAGGCTGGAGTGCAGTGGCATGATCTCAGCTCACTGCAACGTCTGCCTCCTGGGTTCAAGCGATTCTCCTGCCTCAGTCTCCCAAGAAACTGGGACTATAGGCGCCCGCCACACCTGGCTAATTTTTTGTATTTTAGTAGAAACGGGATTTCACCATGTTAGCCAGGATGGTCTCGATCTCCTGACCTCATGATCCACCCACCTCGGCCTCCCACAGTGCTGGGATTACAGGTGTGAACCACTGTGCCTGGCCTGACAGTTCCCTTTTTATTAGATTTTCCGAACATTGGAATAGTTTCTTCACATCATAGTTCTCCTACCCTGTTTAATTTGAAATCAACTTTAAAAACAATTTAAACATCTCTGTTGAGACTGATAGAAAATGGATGGTTTGGGTGGGGACATAATTCCACTGAAATTGATTTGGAAAACTTTTTACTTGGATTTTTCTGGTGAGACACTTTACATTAGGTTCTTAAAGGGATTAATGGCTGGGCGCTGTGGCTCATGCCTATAATCTCAGCACTTTGGGAGGCCAAGGTGGGCATATCATGAGGTCAGGAGTTCGAGATCAGCCTGACCAACATGGTGAAACCCCGTCTCAAACTCCTAACCTCAAGTGATCCACCCACCTCAGCCCCACAAAGTGTTGGGATTACAGACATAAGTCACTGCGCCCGGCCCGGTTTTTTTTTTTTTTTAAACTTAAATTCATAAGTTTCTCTAATCATTGTCTCTTCATGCTCTTTATAACTTGTTCTTGGCTGATATTTAAAATATCTGAGAACTTCAGTGACTTCAATAAACTCTAAAATAACTATCAATAAAAATGCTGAGACAACTAATACAAATTAGTCTTTTTGATAGCTTCCTGTAACACACAGTTAAAGTCACCAAAAGTAACTTATCTCTGGTCAACAGTGGCCCAGAAAAGCACCTGATATAGTAATTGAGTGTCTGGAATACTGTCAGATTATCACCCCTGGAATTAAAGCTCTAAATAGCTAGAACATATACAATCTGAATATTGGAAAATGAAGTATTCTTACTCATTCAATAAATAACTTGCAAACATTTTCGTTAGGTTCTATGGAAGGTACAAAAAGGATACCTTCCTCCTCTTAAAGAGTTCATATACTTATAAAAGAAACAGAAAATTAAGATCAGTAGTATAAGTACAAGCATAGTACTCTGAATGCAAAGGGAGAATTCGGTTATTAGGTAGAGGCATTATATGGAAGGTGTTGGTTAAGCTGAGCCTTCAAACGTTGAAATAAGAGTTGGAAAGCCTGCAGTCTGGGTGAAGCTCTTCCAGCTAAGGAAAGGCCTAAACAAAACTTAAGGGTAGAAAGCACTCGAGAGCGAAGAACATATAAAAATGCATGGTCTTTGTAGGAGATGGCCAAGTGTCATAGTCAACCCAAAGAATAATAGAAGGACAAAGTGACCTGATGGAGATAGCCAAATGGGGCCAGATTTTAAGGCCTTGAGTGTACATTAAAGGGTTTGGGCTTAGTTGAGCCCATTGATAGGTGAAATGAGGATTCTTTTCTTACGGTTACATGTACTTACTCTGTTCAATTCCACTAATAAGAGCCATTAGACTGTTGTCCAGTGTGGTTAGCCACTCACTCTGTGTGGCAAATTAATTAAAGGTCTGTAAAATTTTTTTAGTTGCACTAGCCACATTTCAAGGGCTCAGTAGCCTCATGTGAGCGGAGAGTGCAGCTATAGAACATTTCTATCACTGCAGAAAGATTATTGGACAGCACGGCCCCCTAGTTGTTGATGTGGGGATCTCTAGTAGGATTTAAAAGCTTAAGAATGAAAACTTTTGTTAGAGCTGTGGTTTTATGATAAATACATAATTTGTAATATGTAAAAAAAAAAATGTAAATTAAAAAACAATTGGTTTCAACATACAAAGAAATCTTGAAATTAGTTGATAGTATGAATGATCCTATTCCAATTTGGTTTCTCCTTTTGGATTTTTATATGTTGCATTTTCTTAAAAGTCAAGGTACTTTCAAATTGAGAGTTGAATGTTAGTGGTAATACAGGAACATATTACAACCTGATCTTGTTAGTTGATTTTGTATTTAATTATTATTATTATTTTATTTTTTATTTTTTGAGACAGAGACTCACTCTGTCGCCCGGGTTGGAGTGCGGTGGCCGGATCTCAGCTCACTGCAAGCTCCGCCTCCCGGGTAGCTGGGACTACAGGTGCCCGCCTAGTTTTTTGTATTTTTTTAGTAGAGACAGGGTTTCATCGTGTTAGCCAGGATGGTCTCGATCTCCTGACCTCGTGATCCGCCTGTCTCGGCCTCCCAAAGTGCTGGGATTACAGGCTTGAGCCAGCGCGCCCGGCCATATTTAATTATTTTTATTAGGCTTTTTTTTTTTTTTTTTGAGATGGAGTCTCCCTCTGTCGCCCAGGCTGGATTCCAGTGGTGTGATCTGAGCTCGCTGCAACTTCTGCCTCCCGAGTTCAAGCAATTCTCCTCTCTCAGACTCCTGAGTAGCTGGGATTACATGCGTGCACCACCACACCCAGCTAATTTTTGTATTTTAGTAGAGATAGGGTTTCACTATGTTGGTCATGCTTGAACTCCTGACCTCAGTGATCCACCTACCTTGGCCTCCCAAAGTGCTGGGATTACAGGCATGAGCCACCGCGCTCAGCCAAATGTGTTTTTATACCTCTATAGTGATAGATTTTGAATCTCAATGAGCCACGTGTTTAAAATGAAATTAGAAGATTGTTATAGACAAGATGCTTTTTCTACATTATTGATTATTCTAGGATTCACTGCTATTGCTTTTAAATTGAACAAAGCATTAGAGTGAAAGAAACAAGGCTCCTTTTAGTGGAGAAATAAAATTACAGAATCAGTAGAAGTGACAAGACTAATTATATATGTGTTTCTTTTCAAGAACTACAACTCCAGGAGAAACAAAACTTCTGGCCTCTGAAATCTATGACATTCTTCAGTCCTCCAATATGGCAGATGGTGATAGTTTTAATGAAATGAATTCACGTCGAAGGAAAGCTCAGTTTTTTCTGGGAACTACAAACAAACGTGCCAAAACGGTGGTTTTGCATATAGATGGCCTTGATGATACGGTAAGGTCTGTTAGATAGGAAAGAGAAATCATGTTACTAGTTTCTTCAGTGTCCCTTGCTAACAGTCTTTGAGAATAAATCTCGCTATCAGTATTTTACTAATACAAAGGGTCATTTTGTGCTAAAGAGGTCAATCATAGGATATAAGAATTTAAAATATTTATGTCCCTAATAATAGAACATTGAAATATGTGAAGTAAATCTTACAGAAATGGGGAGAAATAGAAAAATCCACAGTTAGAAGCAGAGATTTTTAACACAGCTCTCTCAATTAATACAGGAAGCATACAGAAAATCAGTTAAGATATAGAAGACTCAAATAATGCTATCAACCAATTTAACCTAATTTTTATTTTATTTTATTTATTTATTTTTTATGTATTTTTTGAGATGGAGTCTCACTCTGTCACCCAGGCTAGAGCACAGTGGTGCAATCTTGGCTCATTGCAACCTCCACCTTCCAGGTTCAGGTGTCTCTCCTGCCTTGGCCTCCCGAATGGCTGGAATTACAAGTGTGCGCCACCATGCCCAGCTAATTTTTGTATTTTTAGTAAAGATGGGGTTTCACCATGTTGGCCAAGCTGGTCTCAACTCCTGACCTCAGGTAGTCCGCCCGCCGCAGCCTCCCAAATGCTCCATAACAGGGATGAGCCACCGTGCCTGGCCCAAAGCATGTTCTTTGAGCACAGTGAATGCAAATTAGAAATCAATAACAGAAAGATATCTGAAAAATTTCCCCCAAATTTGTGAAACTAAGTGACACATTTTTTTTTCCTTTTCTTTTTTCAGGGACAGGGTCTCATTCTGTGGCCCAGGCTGGAGTGCAGTGGCACAATCATAGTCTACTGCAGCCTCGAACTCCTGGGTTCAAGTAATCTTTCTGCCTCAGTCTCCTCAGTAGCTGGGACTACAGACATGTGCCACCATGCCTGGCTAATTTTTAAGTTTTTGCAGAGATGGAGTCTTGCTGTGTTGCCAGGTCTTAGACTCCTGGCCTCAACCAATCCTCCTGCCTCAACCCTGCAAAGAGCTCGGATTACAGGCGTGAACCACTGCACCTAGCAAAATAGCACATTTCTTTTTTTTTTTTTTTTTTTTTTTTTTGAGACGGAGTCTCGCTCTGTCACCCAAGCTGGAGTGCACTGGCCAGATCTCAGCTCACTGCAAGCTCCGCCTCCTGGGTTCATGCCATTCTCCTGCCTCAGCTTCCCGAGTAGCTGGGACTACAGGCTCCCGCCACCTCGCCCGGCTAGTTTTTTGTATTTTTTAGTAGAGACGGGGTTTCACCGTGTTAGCCAGGATGGTCTCGATCTCCTGACCTTGTGATCCGCCCTTCTCGGCCTCCCAAAGTGCTGGGATTACAGGCTTGAGCCACCGCGCCCGGCCAAGCTTCTATCTTAAAAAAAATAGAAGAAGCTGAAGGGAATCACTGGATCTCAAGAGTTCAAGGTTATGGTGGTCTATGATTCTGTCACTACACACTCCTGTGTAGGCAACAAAAACCCTGTCTCAGAAAAAAAAAAGAAACTAGAAAAAGAGAGCAAATTAAAGCCACAACAAGCAGAGGAGAAGAAACAAGAAAGATCCGGGAAATGAAAACAGTAGAGAAAACCAATGAAATCAAAAGCTGGTGTTTGACATGATTGTTAAAATTGGTAAGCCTCTAGTCGAACAGATCAAGAGTAAAAAAGTCATAAATTATCAATATCAGAAATGAGAGAGGATACCACTGTAGATCCTACAAACATCAAAAGGATAAGTGAGGGGCCGGGCATGGTGGCTCACGCCTCTGTAATGCCAGCACTTTGGGAGGCTGAGGCAGGCGGATCACTTGAGGTCAGGAGTTTGAGACCAGCCTGGCCAACATGGTGAAACCCCATCTCTACTAAAAATACAAAAATTAGCCAGGTGTCATGGTGCAGGCCTGTAATCCCCGCTACATGGGAGGCTGAGGCAGGAGGTCGCTTGAACCCAGGAGGCAGAGGTTGCAGTGAGTGGAGATCATGCCCTCCAGCCTGGGCGACAGCAAGACTCCATGTCAAAAAAAAAAGGATAAGTGAATATTTTAAATACCTTTATGCCAGTAAATTTCATAATGTAGATGAAACAGGTTTCATGAAAGACACAGATGACCGAAGCTCACTCAAGAAGAAACAGATGACCCGATTAATTGTATATCTACTAAAGAAATTGAATTTGTAGCTAAAAATCATGCCATAAATAAAACTTCAAGTCCAGATAGAAGCATGTTTTCTAGTGTCACTGGTTTTTAAATTTTTTTTTTTTTTTTGAGACAGGGTTTTACTCTTGTTGCCCAGGCTGAAGTGCAATGGCACAATCTCGGCTCGCTGCAACCTCCACCTCCTGGGTTCAAGCCTTTCTCCTGCCTCAGCCTCCCAAGTAGCTGGGATTACAGGTGCCCGCCACCACACCCAGCGAATTTTTTATTCAGTAGAGACGGGGTTTTGCCATGTTGGCCAGGCTGGTCTCTAACTCCTGACCTCAGGTAATCCATCTGCCTTGGTCTCCCAAAGTGCTGGGATTACAGGCATGATCCACTGCGGCTGGCCTTAAATTTTATTTTGTCAGCCTGGCGCAGTGGCTCACACCTATAATCCCAGCACTTTGGGAGGCTGAGGCAGGTGGATCACGAGGTCAGGAGTTTAAGACCAGCCTGGCCAACATGGTGAAACCTCGTCTCTACTAAAGATACAAAAAATTAGTGGGGCGTGGTGGTGCACGCCTGTAATCTCAGCTACTCAGGAGGTTGAGGCAGGAGAATCCCTTGAACCTGGGAGGTAGAGGTTGCAGTGAGCCGAGATTGTGCCATTGTACTCCAGCCTGGGCAACAGGTGAGACCCCGTCACACACACACACAAATGTTTATTTTGTCTATATTTTTAGTTGTTGTAGAGGCTAAATCTGGTCCCTGTTAATCCATCTGGACTGCAACTGGACGTTCCCCTGAAGTTAACCTTGCACAGAGATTATATAACTTTACGTATTTAGGGGTAGCAGTTGGTAGATTACCACTTACCTCTTTAGCAATGCCAGGTAGGTTACATTAGATTATTCACAGCTTTTTTCTGTTTTTTTTTTTTTTTTTTTCTTTTGAGACAGAGTCTCACTCGGTCCCCAGGCTGGAGTGCAATGGCGTGATCTCGGCTCACTGCAACCTTTGCCTCCCAGGTTCAAATGATTCTCCTGCCTCAGTCTCCCGAGTAGCTGAGACTACAGGCGCCCGCCACCATGCCCATCTAATTTTGTGTTTTAGTAGAGACGTGGTTTCACTATATTGGCCAGGCTGGTCTTGAACTCCTGACCATGTGATCCACCTGCGTTGGCCTTCCAAAGTGTTGGGATTGCAGGCGTGAGCCATTATGCCTGGCCCACAGCTTTTCTAGTTGTGTTTTAGGTGCTTAGGCTCAGGATTTGGGGTTTAGTAAATGAACTTGAGAAGGAACCTTCCATATGCATATTATCAGAGCCAAATCAGTCCACAGCTATCTTACTGAAAGTGGGATCACAAGACAATTTCTAGAAAGCAAGTTCTGATAAAGATAAATTGATTCACCGGAAGATCTTAAAATATATAAAATATCTCCAATACCGTATATTTAATTTTAATGAGTAAGAATAATATAGTTTCTTTTAAAGCTAGCACAAATCAAATAATAAAACCCAGCAAAGCACACACAAAATACAGGCTAGCCAGGTGTAGTGGCACATGCCTGTAGTCTCAGCTATGTGGGAGGCTAAGGCAGGAAGATCGCTAGAGCCTAAGAGTTCAAGACCAGCCTAGTCAACATAGTGAGACTCTATCTCAAAGAAAAGAAACAGCAGAAACCAACCAAACAAACATATAGGCCAATGTATAGTAAAACATGATTGCCAAAGTCCAAAATGAAATATTAGCAAGTTAACTCTAGTACTATACTATCATGTTAACATTTTTTTGGTGACATAGCCTGGCACTAGTGATAAGTTTATTCCATCGATTCTCTCATTCAGTTCTGACAAGCAGCACAGAGAGATGTATATCTTCTTTCTTTCTTTTGAGACAGAGTCTCACTCTGTCGCCCAGGCTGGAGTTCAGTGTGACACGATCTTGGCTCACTGCAACCTCCGCCTCCTGAGTTCAAGCATTTCTCCTGCCTCAACCTCCCAAGTAGCTGGGATTAAAGATGCCCACCATCATGGCCCACCAATTTTTTTGTATTTTATAGAGATGGGGTTTCACTCTGTTGCCCAGTCTGGTTTTGAACTCCTGACCTCAAGTGATCTGCCTCCCTCGGCCTCCCAAAATGCTAGGTTATAATAGAAGGGGAAGTTGAGTTTAGAATGGTCAAATAACTTAACTGCTCCACCTATGTAACTTTAGCTTAGTCAACATTTTTTGGACTACTAGGTAGTGTGACTTCAGAATTGAACTTTTTTTTTTTTTTTTTTCAGATAGAGTTTTGCTCTTTTGCCCAGGCTGGAGTGAAGTGGCACGATCTCAGCTCACTGCAGCCTCCAGCCCCTGGGTTCAAGTGATTCTCATGCCTCAGCCTCCCAAGTAGCTGGGGTTACAGGTACCCGCCACCACACCCAGCTAAGTTTTTTGTATTTTTAGTAGAGACAGGGTTTTGCCTTGTTGGTCAGGCTGGTCTTGAACTCCTGACCTCAGGTGATCCACCTGCCTCGGCCTCGCAAAGTGCTAGAATTACAAGCGTGAGCCACTGCTCCTGGCCCAGAATTGGACTTTTAATCACAATATTATAATTTCCTAAAAACAATCTAGTTTTATCCTGGAATTGTAAATATGATTTAACATAATGAAATACTTTAGTATAATATCAGTAAGTCAATAATTTGATAATTTGCTATTGATACTGCTGTAAATACAGAAAATCCAGGAGAATGATCTGAAATTTCTTAAAAATATTTTAAAAATCCAGTGACGTTATTAAATATATAGAAATCAGTCACTTCTTAAAAGGAGAAAAGTAGTTTTACTCTCTCAAGCAAAATAAACAGCTAGGAAGAGTGCAGGGGTATTTTTTCATTTTGGTTTTTTAAACTTAATGATCAGTGTGATAGTAGCAAGGGTATTCTTATTAAGAACATAAGAGACTTAATAAAAAAAAATTAAATGTCCTCAGTGTTATAAGAAGACTGGAATAAGTGGAATGAAATGCCTGTTTCTGAAAGTTTGTAAGGATGTCAGTTCTTCCTAAATTTGTAGACTTAAAATGATACCAATCAGTCTGATGATTTTGGAAGTTTATTTCCCGATCTAAAAGTTCACATGGTAGAATGTACTAATTTTTACAATAAAAGGGAGCACCTAATGTTAGGCATTATTTTAGATACCAGGGATACAGTGATGACCAAAAAGCAAAACTTTTTCCTCTCTAGGAGCTAGCATAGTTGGAGGAGGCAGACAATAAGCTTGCTAAAAAAGTGTGTTAATTTATGTTGAAATAAAGATAAATTAGGCTTATGAATCTCGTTTCTCATTGTGGCATGTGGTTGGCATTTAGTACCAGACTCTACCTGTGGTAAATTAGGCAAGTTGTTTTTCAACTTTTCACTTTACTCACATTTGAAATAAGAGATCAGATTAATAATATCCTAACTTATATATATTGTGCGAGCTTTACTTCACTTATAAGTTTACCTGGTGTTGAATATGTGGAAGAGATAAACATGGTGCTATTTGGCACCGATCCTGTAAGAGGGCTTCACCAAATGCAGGCCCCTGCAGAGCAGGGTCCAGACACAGTGCTCTAGATGAGCCCACTGTGGGCCCGTGCTGTGCCACAGACTGTCGTGTCCCAGGCCTCCCTGAGTAGGGTTGAAATGCAGAAGTAGGGAGATGAGCAATGATGTGAGCAGTTGTTCTGAAGGATGTGGAAATAAGTTTGAAAACTGGATATAGTCTACAGACTTGGCACATGGGTCAGTTGCAGATTGACCCCTCAGAAATATAAATGAAAACCTGTTCTCAATACAGAAATCAGAAAATGTAGAGAGTGTGATTTGGTATGTGGGCCAGAGGTGGAGGGAGCTATGAGGAGAAAATGCAGTTACTTTTTCCAGTTTCACTTTGGATCTTGTATTGAGATGACCACTTGATGGTCAAGTGGGTATGTCTGACAGACAAATGAAAATAAGAAAGTCATATTGGAGTTAGTAATGTTAGTGATGGCTAAAGTGATGAGAATAGTCTCCTGAGGGCTGAAGCAGAAAGAAAGTCAGTGTAGGCAGTAGACTTTGGAGTTAAGGTGAGACAGAGCTGGAATAATCAGTGGGGAAGTGGAAGGCCAGGATAATGTAGTATCCTGCATTGAAGCATTGAAGAGTACATGTTAAATTGTGTTTTGAAGAGTATTAGGAAAATGAGAACCACACAAGGTATGTCTAACCCTTGAGAATGCAAATGGTAACCATAAGAATGCCATAAATGAATGATATAGTGATATTTATAATACCAGGTGATTTAAGGAATAGGGACTTAAACAGTGAATGCTCACTAATTCTAACTTCAGTCTATTAGAATTTATCCCTGGAGATTTTTAGGCTAGAGTGTGGATCATAAACCTTTTCTTTTCTTTTTTTTTGAGATGGAGTCTTGCTTTGTCACCCAGGCTGGAGTGCAGTGGCACAATCTCAGCTCACTGCAACCTCCGCCTCCCGGGTTCAAGTGATTCTCCTGCCTCAGCCTCCCGAGCAGCTGGGACTACAGGCACGCGTCACCATGCCCAGCTGATTTTGGTATTTTTAGTAGAGACGGGGTTTTACCATATTGGCCAGGCTCTTCTTTAACTCCTGACCTCGTGATCTACCCGCCTCAGCCTCCCAAAGTGCTGGGTTACAGGCGTGAGCCACTGCGCCTGGCCAAACCTTTTCTTTATAGGACCAGAAAATAAATATTTTTGGCTTTGTAGACCACGATGGTCTCTGTCATAACTACTAACTCTGTCTTAGCATGAAACTAGCTTCAGATAATATGTAAACAAATGGGTGTGCTTGTGTTCCAATAAAATTTTATTTACAAAAACAGCTGGTGGACTATGGTTTTCCCCACCCGTGAGCTAGAAGAACCTCTGCTTTTCTGCTTTTTGGCATTTTTTCCCCTGTATTGTGTTCTGCTTTATTTAAGATGTAAATTAACCTTGGCTAACTTCTTTCTGATTAAAAAAATTATTAAAACTGCATATTAGTATTGAAGCTTTAAAAATTTAGGAATTACTATTCTGTTGATCTTATAAAATTTAAAAAATTTGACTAAGCACTCCCCGACTCTGTGCCCTGAAATAAGATGGTAAAACTGAAAATAGGTCATTTGCTGCCTTCCCCCCTCCAAAATATAACTTGGTTTTAGCTGATTTATTACCTTTTATTTACCTATTTTCATAACAATTTGCTTTTACTTTTTCAGTCTCGGAGAAATCTATGTGAAGAGGCTTTGTTAAAAATTAAAGGTGTTATTAGCTTTACTTTTCAAATGGCTGTTCAAAGGTGTGTGGTGCGAATCCGTTCAGATTTGAAAGCTGAGGTAAGTATTTTAAAAGGCTTAATATGTTTGAGATTACAGGTAAACAATTCAGTTTCAAAATCGTTCCTTTTTATCTTGACTTAGGCTTTGGCATCAGCAATAGCATCAACCAAGGTTATGAAAGCTCAGCAAGTTGTGAAAAGTGAAAGTGGAGAAGAGGTAAAAGTTGTATTTAATTTTCTTTATATCTAACTCACTCTCAGTTATTTTTTATGGCTAGCAGATTGCCAGTATTTCTAAATTAATAGTGCCAAGTATGTAAGGATGTGCTGTTTCTTGGTTAACAGTTAACTATTTTAGAAATATAAAGAGATCTTTTGTAGATACCAGAGTCTGCTCTTGCTGATTTTTACATGGAAATAAAGGATATGTGTCTTCCTTGCATTTATTTTTAAATACTTTCTTCATAACCTTAACTAATTTTGACAATCCAAAAAATAAAGGTGTAACCACTGGGCAAGTAAATAGGGTGAAAATCCTTGTCTCTTGCTACTCTCTTCACTAGCTTTGTGATGGGGGAAACAAATATACCTTGAGCTCATTTGGGTTCCTATCTCATAGATGGGAGGTTCCATGGCTATCCAGTGGCCTGCAGTGGCTAGACACTTGCTTTAGTCATTATTACACAGAGAAAGGTTGCTCATTTACTCCTAGAATTTCAGCAGATCAGCTTCTGAGTTCTTACTTGTACTCTGCTTACTCCTTTCTGTATTGACACTGCTCAGCAATTGGGCCTACTGTCATGTAAAAGGAAAATTTACCCTGAGAATAACCATGGTAATTAGAATAAGGAGTAAAGTTGATTTTGTAATAACTCTTAATATTTTCTGTATCAGATGTTGGTCCCATTCCAAGATACTCCTGTGGAAGTAGAACAGAACACAGAGCTACCTGACTACCTGCCTGAGGATGAGAGTCCCACAAAGGAACAGGACAAAGCGGTGTCCCGGGTTGGCTCACACCCAGAAGGTGGAGCTAGCTGGCTGAGCACAGCTGCAAACTTTTTATCCAGATCATTTTATTGGTGACTTCACTTTGGGGCTCAAGGACTGTGTGAACCAACAAGGGGCCAGTTTTCCATTGTTGTGGTGAACTGTCAAGTGCAATTTGCAATAAGTTATCATGAAAAGTTTTTAGATTACATGATTGCGTATGCTGCATTTTACATTTTATTGGACATTTTACCCCACAGAGTGGTAAAAAGGACAGAGGCTACAGATGGAGTTTCTTTGTTATGAAAGTATTTTGGTTTTGTTTTCTTTCATTTAATTGCCTCATATTTAAAAACCATGGGTCCACTGTTAAAACACACGTGTATGTGCAGCTTTAACATTTTATTTTACATGAAGCACGTGATTAGGAAAACTCATTTTCTCCTCAAGCCTCAGGACCTACCTGAAGAGAAGTTTTCTTGTAGCTCAAGTTGTGCATGAATTACTGAATATTTTACTGTGCTTTTCTTCATGAAGGATACATGCTTTGTATTCTTCACTGAAAGCTGAAAACATTTCTTGTTACCCTCTTTTGTGCCTTTTATTTTGCCAACCATGTTTATAGAAAGGACATTACTAATGACATTTTGCAAATTAAAACATTCATTTGAACATAGTAGTCCCCTAGAAAACAACTCTACAAAATTTTGCGGCCTTATTCATTATAATTTTAATAAAATTAACACAAAATCAGTCAAGAAGAAGGAAACATGTATATTAGCAAAGTGTTTTTGGAGACTATTTGAATGTGACCAAATGTGGTTCTGGTTGACTTCTTTTCACTTTGGCTTATATCAGCTCTTGAGAGTTAAATCTGATCATGATATTGCAAACAACTGGAAATGGTCTCTAGGCCTTACTTTGTGATTATACGTTATCTCCTGCTAGAAAAAGATAATGTAGTAAAGAACTGACAAACTGAAAAAAAGAAAACAAAAATCAAATGCCTATAATACCCTAATGCCACTTTGGTATAGAGTCTAATTTTAAAACATGAATTGCTCGACAGAATTCTATTCAGTAGGTGTTTCTTTGTATTGCCTTTTGTGAATTTATTAAAAAAATGCTGCAGTTGTGTTAAATGAAAAAGACCCAAATTATAGCTTATGAAGAAATAAAGCCAGCGTTGATCACTTAATCCTGTTTCTCATGTCCAGCCAGAAAAAAAGAACTTCAGTGAAGGTAAGATAAATAAATATATACATATATAATACTTTTTTTGGTAGATAAGTGCTAATTACATATATGTAATGCTTTATTAAATTTCTGAAATATTTGGTAACAAATTTTCTTTTTTGGAAATTAATAAATCCAGATATGTATTAATGTTGATATGACTAAACTAAAAACAAGAAGAAATTGAAGTTTCTTTTCATAAACATTAGAGCTGCTATTTTTACTATTTGGAGAATATGATGTGAGAATTGGACCCCAAAGGGTTTCCTTGTGTTTTCAATTGTAAAATACCATCATCAGTGAGAGTCTTGAGTTCACTAAACATTAATTACCTTCTGGAGAGATAGTTACTGGAGGCATTGAGGATGAATATTTGTTTTTTCATGTGTTTGGTTTCTCATGTTCAAGGACAACGCCAAACTGAAAAACAAACAAACAAGAAAAAACAAAAAAACAACAACTTTTAAGGGCACCCTATTGCTCAAATGCATAAGTAACTGCGCCAGAACCAGAGTATTGAAAAAGAAAATAAAACCACCTTCTTTCCTATAGCCATTAAAGCAAAGTTTATGTTCTAACAATTTTATTTATTTTGGCATTGCCACACATCTGCTTATTTAAAAACTACAGTCCCTTTGGAGTAATGTTTCAGGACAAGTAGGTATTACCGCTTATGTTGGTTCTAATTCTAAGAGTTCTTTATTCCAGACATATACCAGCAGTTAGGCAACTGTAACAGCATTTTTTGAAATACATTGTAAAATAATAAAAGGTAACATAATTAAGAAAATTGAGTGGATATTATATACTGTGGTAATAAAATATAATTGATTATTTTTAATTTTATTTTAAGTTCTGGGATACAGTGCAGAATGTATCGTAGGTATACCATGTTGCCATGGTGGTTTGCTATACCTGTCAACCCTCATCTAGGTTTTAAGCCCTCGACATTAGGTATTTTTCCTAATGCTCTCCCTCCCCTCTCTCCACCCGACAGGCCCTGGTGTGTGATTTTCCCTATGTTGATTACTCTTAACCCTGTGTGTACACACATTGCCTGGCACACTTTCCCCAGTTTCCCTGCAGTTGTGCCAACCTAATTCCCACGGATCCTCCATTTGTTTCCTTCCTGACACCCAACACTGCCCTCCTCCCCAGATTGGATTGCGCTCCTTGCATATACTCATTGTAGCATCTATCACAATTGTAATCAAAATTGGCATATTTACCAGTTTTTCCTACTTAAGCTCTCTGAGGAAAGAATCTTTTCTTTTTAAGTTTTGCTTTGCATTGGAACATAATATTTGTGCCATATGTTTATGGGGGTACAATATGATGGGTGAGTCCTTCCACAGTTAACATCGTAACTGTGCCCCCTGACTTACTAGTAAGCTTCAGAAATTTTTTTAGGGAATGAGCAAAAGTTTTTTAAAAAATCAGTAAAACCATAACCCATACTTGTGGGCAAAAGGAAAAACCTGCATGATCATTTTTTGGGCATGCTTTTTCTGACTATCAATATTTAACACATTTTAGTCCAGGCACAGTGGCTCATACCTGTAACCTGCATTTTGGGAGGCTGAGGTGGGAGGATTGCTTGAGCCCAGAGTTGAGGACCACCTGGGAACATGGTGAAACCCTGACGTACAAAAAAAAAAAAATTGCTAGCCTGTAGTGACAAGTGCCTGTAGTCCAAGCTACTTGGGAAGGCGAGGGTGGGAGGATTGATTGGCCTGGAAGATTGGGCTGCAGTGAGCCGCGATAATGCCAGCCTGGATGACAACAGTTAAGACCTATTCTCAAAAAAAAAAAGCAATGTCTTCATTTATTTGGTCATGGTTTTTATTTTTAAAAAATGGGGGGCGTAAATTTGCTCCAATTGAATGAGCTAGAATTATCCTGATTCTTACAGAATTTTACAAAGGAGAAAAATGATATACATAAAATGTTTTTATTTTTGTTTATAACTGATAAAGCCTGTGTGATCCTAGGCCAATATTTTTAATCTAAACTTTTCATTAGTAAAATGGAGAATGATTCCTGCTGGGCCTCCATGGGGCCATTATTAGGATCCAGTGAGAAGATCAGTGTTTGAAAACTAAAATTTACCAGTGGCCAATGATTTATATTGTTAGGAAAGTTTCTCAAGTGGTAAAACCCTTTTTTTTTTTTTGTAAAGGAAATCCTTGTTCTGTCCCAGGCTGGAGTGCAGTGGTGTGATTTTGGCTCACTGCAACCTCCGCCTCCAGAGTTCAAGCGATTCTCATGTCTTAGCCTCCCCGGTAGCTGGGATTATAGGCACCTGCTACCAAGCCTGGCTAATTTTTGTATAGAGACAGGGTTTCACCGTGTTGGCCAGGCTAGTCTTGAACTTCTGACCTCAAGTGCTTTGCCCTCCTTGGCCTTCCAAAGTGCTGGGATTACAGATGTGCGCTACCTCGCCTGGCCTTCAAACACTATTCTAATCATGCTTTATCTGACTCCTCATCGTCCCGTCTTCACACATCCAATCAGAGAGTTTTTGTTTTTTGAAATTTTATTTATTTTATTTTTTTTAGGCTTAGTCATCTGCTCTTTGATTTTATCTAAATTTTCTCCCTTGGATAATTCATTTATTGTCAGGATTTTAATTACCTTTTTGTAGGTAATTTCTAAATCTCCACTGTACTGTCAACTTTGATTGCACTTTTTTTCCTTTGCAGTGCCTATCAAATGTAAAGTCTGAATTTTAATTTTTGTTAGAACTGAGCTCATGGTAGGCATGCAATAAATTTTAAGAAAAATGAATTCTGTGCCATGTACTATGCTAATGCTTTACAAATATTTATTCACTGAACCCTAAACCACTATGAGATAGGTAATCTTAAATCACAGTTTTACAGATGGGGAAAAACGAGACAGAGATTAAGTAACTCATTGGTGCCAGGTTATGGGCCTAGTAAGTGGGGAAGCCAGGACTCAAACCTTGGCATTTTGGCTCCTGAGTCTCTACTCCCCCAGAAGGCAGCCTGCATCTTGTGTTCCCCCGCTGTGCCTTTCCAGATTTACTACCACCCTTCTAGTCCAGACCCTTTGGCTTGTATCTGGTCTGGGGACTTAATTCAGGTACCTGTTAGCAGTCAGAAACTCAGTGTCTGGAGACCAGAAAAGTTAGGTATATAAAAGCAATAAGCCTAGTCAGGCGACAGCACAGGAAAACACAGCACCTGTCTAAAGGAAACCACATTATCCTCATATGGGTGGCTGGCTTTGAGAATACACAGCTTTTGGACTTTATGGCTCTTCCAGCCCCATCAGACACTACCAGAGCCATATAAGATATGCCTGTTGGCCAGAAATAGGCTACTCTTCCTCCTAGAATGGCCCATTCTGTTCTATCAGTTTCATCTTAATAGTATTTTCATCATTTTCAGCTCTAATGTCAACAAAACCCTATGGACTGAAGTTTAGACTGTTTTGTGCAGCATCAAAAATGCCCTGAGAGTTTAGTCGCCAGCCTAGCCTTTCACAGTTTTGCTAGGATTAGTTCAGACTATGGAAGGCACAGTTGTATATCTAATTGTTAGAATAACAGTCTGCTTTATTTAGCCTTGCCTATTATAGCATAAATATTCCATATTCATCCTACCCTCTAGATCTTTTTTGTAATCTTTTCGGGAATTTCCTCCTTTATACTCTTCTTTAAAATATTTTGTTATGAAAATAAGCTCAATATATTACAGAAATGCATAAGAAAGCACAAACCACCTGTCATGTCACAACATAGACAGTCTAGGTAACTGTGAACATCTTGTTTCATTTTTTTTCATTTATCTTTTTACAATTTTTTTTACATTGGCAACATTTTCAAAATAGGCATCCAGAACTGGGTGTGGTGACATGTACCTGTAGTCCTAGCTACTCAGAAGGCTGAGGCAGAAGGATTGCTTGAGTACAGGAGTTCAAGTTAAGCCTGGGCAACATGGCAAGACTCCATCTTGTAAAAATAGGCATCCAGGGTCGGGCGTGGTGGCTCACACCTGTAATTCCAGCAGTTTGGGAGACTGAAGTGGGCAGATCATCTGAGGTCAGGGGTTCGAGACCAGCCTGACCAACGTGGTAAAACTCCATCTCGGCTACAAAATTAACCAGGCGTGGTGGCACATGCCTGTAATCCCAGCTATCGGGAGGTTGAGGCAGGAGAATTGCTTGAACCCAGGGGGGCAGAGGTTACAGTGAGCCGAGATTGCACCATTGCATTCCAGCGTGGGCAACAAGAGTGAAACTCCGTCTCAAAAAAAACAAAAAAAAGGCATCCAGCGGAAAGTCCTGCTTGTCTTCTTTTGAACCTTAGTTATTGGTTCCTCTAACCAGGGGCGGCCATTTTTACTAATTTTTTATGCCCATCAGAGATATTCTACAAATTTACTAACTTTTTCATATTTTTTTCCCACGCAAATGGTAGTGTGATATCTTGCACCTACTTTTTTCCCTTAAAGTGTATCTTAGAAGTTACTGTATATTCATGTATAAAGCAGCTCCCTTCTTTTACAGCTTCAAAGTATTATACTGTATTAATGTTCCATGATTTATTTAGTGCTTTGTAATCTTTTGCTCTTAAAAATATAGTGCTATATAAGTATAGCTGTAGGAATGATTCCTTGATGTGGAAATGGGCCAAAGGCTAGGTTTTTAATTTTGATAGTTCTTGCCTCCTTAGAGAGTATTCCAGCAAGGTGTGAGAGTGGTTCCCCTCGACTTCTCACTGTGTTATCCCATGTTGGCCAGGCTGGTCTCAAATTCTTGACCTCAGGTGATCCACCCACCTCAGACTCCCAAAGTGCTGGGATTATAGGCGGGAGCCACTGTGCCCAGCCTTAATAACTTTTAACACTACTTGAGCACTTACTATATCCCACACTATCTATTGGACCTTTACTTGTGTTATCTCCTTTAATTATTACAGTGGTCCAGTGAGCTGGGCTTTTTCTTACCCATTTTACACAGGAAACTAAAGCTTAGAAATAAAGTAACTGGTCATATCACCCTGAATGTGCCCGATCTTGTCTGAAATAAAGTAACTGGTCTTAAGTACACTTAAAAACTAATCAGTGGCAGGGCTGGTATTTAAATCTCAGAGGTCCTTCTTAGTGACCTTTTAGTCTATTGCCCAAATAATTACTATGAATGAGAGTGAGCCCAGGTTGAGAAGCATGATTTAGTTCTTGCACATTTAAGATTTTATTGTTTTTTTTTCTTTTGTATTCTTTTCAACATTTTCAGCATTTTTCAACATCAGCCATTTGATTTTTTCTACTCTTCTGCTTATAAGCATTTAATGGCTTACTGTGTCAAGTCTAAATTATTATGTTTTCAGGAATCACCATAACCTGCTCTCCTTTCCTGTGAATTGACCTGACACTCTTATTTTTACTTAAATTGACATCTTTAAACTTCAGTAAAACTTGCATTGTGTGCTTGGGAGTCCACTCATTCTCTTCTTCTCAACTTAAAAAATTCTATCTGTTCTTTAAGAACTGGCTATTCCATGAAGCTGTCCATGTTTGTTTTGGTTCTTGCTGATTTATTTCCCAGTTGTTCAAAGTTTTTCAGCACTTATAAACAGTCTGCTGTATATTGAGCCACTGATTTTGTGTCATTTGTATCTTCATTCCTTAATGGGTTCATTATGTAGGTTATGATAGCAGAGATCTCTTTCAAACCTTGTGCTTCCCCTTTCGCACTGCCCTCTTCCTTATCAAGCCAAATTGAAGCCTAACCCCAAGCCTCCTCTTTACTGGTGGCTTCAGGACCAGCCTGTATCCTGAGGTTCTTTCTGGCCCTTACTGACTCTGAAGTCCTTTTCTAACCAATTCTCCTCTGGTAAGAAGTTTAATAAGTTGTGTAAGTACTATTTTTCTCATGTTTAATTATTTCATGTGGAAGATAGTCCATTAGGACACATTAACACTAATAATCTGTGTGTGATCTGTAGCAAATAGAAATATTCCAATTATGCAGAAGGAACAAAATTGGGCAATGGAAAATGCACTTTCAGGGGAAAAGTATGTGATTGGTTGAAAAGGAAAAATTTTACTTTAGAAATGAATTAGAAAACTGATAGGTAAGAAAGTGGCATAGAATGAATTGAAGATGATAGTAGGGAATAAAAGAAGATGGAAAAAGAAATACATGGAAAACCAACTTTACCTACCTTAAAACAGAGTTAAAGCAAATGTGGATGACACCATGTAAAGCAGACTGAGAAAGAGCTGAGTCAGAAGCCAGACTCAGTTTTAGGAAATAAACTTCAAGGGAAAAATGAGTCATCACCTCTCAGTGCAGAAGCTCAGAGAAAAAGTACACTGCTTTAAGATAACTTGTATGTAAAAATAAAGATGTATACAGCAAAACTTTTGCTTATATAGGTGTTTACGCTTTTAGTTTTGATTTTACTTCTTTTTTTTTTGAGATAGACTCTCGTCCTGTGTCCATCCTGGAGTGCAATGCAATAGTGCGATCTCAGCTCACTGTAACCTCTGCCTCCTAGGTTCAAATGATTCTCCTGTCTCAGCCTCCCGAGTATTTCGGATTACAGGCGCATGCCACCATGCCCAGCTAATTATTTGTATCGTTAGTAGAGATGGGGTTTCACCATGTTGGCCAGTTTGGTCTCTAACTCCTGACCTCGTGATCCACTCGCCTTGGCATCCCAAAGTGCTGGGATTACAGGTGTGAGCCACTGCCCGGCCTGATCTTTTACTTAACTTTTTTTTTTTTTAGATAGAGTTTTGCTCTTGTCGGTCAGGCTGGAGTGCAATGGCACGATCTCGGATCACTGCAACCTCCACCTCCCAGGTTCAGGCGATTCCCCTGCCTCAGTCCTCCCGAGTAGCTGGAATTACAGGCGCCCGCCACCACGCCCAGCTAATGTTTATATTTTTAGTAGAGACAGGGTTTTGCCATGTTGGCCAGGCTAGTCTCGAACTCCTGACCTCAGGTGATCCATCCGCCTCAGCCTCCCAAAGTGCTGGGATTACAGGCATGAGCCACTGCTCCCAGCCCTTTTATTTGACTTTTAATGAAAGTAGTATATATAGTAAAACTCGTAGAGATGGAAATCTACAGGAATTTTTCTCCTGTGATTGAATAGTAAATAACAAGTATAGGCAACTGTAAGGTAATGAGTTAAAGAAAAATTGAGATCCTGGTTGATTAGTTACAGTCTAAGATGGGAAAGAAAATCTGTATTTTTCCTTCACTACAAAGTTTCCTAATGTTATAATAAAATAGGCCAAGGGCTGGGCGCAGTGGCTTACGCCTGTAATCCCAGCACTTTGGGAGGCCGAGGCAAGTGGATCACTTAAGGTCGGGAATTCGAGACCAGCCTGGCCAACACGGTGAATCCCTGTCTCTACTAAAAATACAAAAATTAGCTGGGCGTGGTGGCAGGTGCCTATAATCCCAGCTACTTGGGAGGCTGAGACAGGAGAATCGATTGAACCCGGGAGATGGAGGTTACAATGAGCCGAGATTTTGCCACTGCAGTCCAGCCTGGGTGACAAGATTGAAACTCCATTTCAAAAAAAAAAAAATAGGCCAAGCGATGTCTTACCACCTCCACCAAAGTTTTATTAGAAACAAAAAATGAAGGTACTTTTTTACGCTATATGGTATGGCCTTTCTGGTTGGTGAAATTCAGGGAAGACACAGAGAAAGAGAAATGCCAACAATTCCCGACTCATGCTAAAGGGAGTCACAGGCTTCTACCTGAGTATAGCACTTAAAGGGCATTTTTTTTTTCAGTTATGTCATTAAAGTCGGTTACCAAATATTTGAAAACCTACATTGTTCCATTCATGGTGCTACTTGGTGGAACTACAGAGAGGATCTTCACAGGATTCATAGTCTTATGCGAAGGAAGGTCATAGGACAGATAACCACAAATGTGTTGTATCAGGAAGTTACACAGTAGGTTTGGAAGACCTAGTGTTTGTGGGGTTGGGCAGTGGGAAAGTCAGGGTAGGCTTTCTAGATAAATTGTGGTTTAAGCCAGAACTTGAAAGATGAGCAGGAGTTAGTTGGCCAAGTGGGGGCAGCGAGAGCATTCCAGCCAAAGGGAACCCCATTGTGACAGCTTCTAGTGAGGCTGCTGGGTCAAATCTAAGATTATATTGAAATGTTGGTGGAGACCAGATTGAACAAGATTTTGCAGGCTCTTCGAGTCCGTGAATATTATAGTATTTCTTCTCCTAATGTCAGTAGTTCAACTGGTATTAAATCTTTGTATGTTAAACTAATAATAGCTACCATTTATTATGCTTTGTAGTTGCTAAGTGGTTTTGTCTAGTATTTGATCTTAACAATCCTATGAGCTCTGTTTGAAAAACAAGTGGACTTCACATATGGGAAACATGGAGCATGGTTCAGTACTTGCCTAAGATGAGATTAGTCAGGTTACAGTGTGGAGAGTGGATTGGAGAGGAGAAAAGTGGATATGAGGCTACAAAGTTACAAGGCTTTTACTAACACATACAGTACAGGGGCAATGCTGGATGGTAAGTAGCAGTGAACATGGAGAGAGGTGACATGTTTGGGAGATTATACTTTAAGGCTGTATCGCAGAAGAATGTGATGATTTGTTGTGAGGGAAGACTCCCAGGATTCTTAGTAGCTGTGCTGATAGTCTTGTTGCGCACTGAGCAAGGAGACACTGTTAGGATAGGATTGTGGGCAAGGATACCAATGGGGGGGTCCAGGGATGCATGTTTTAAGATGGGGGAGAGGCAAGTATTTAAATGCTGGTGGGATGAATTCAGGAGATAGATCAGATATAGAAGAGAATGTTTGGCTGGGCGCAGTGGCTCACGCCTGTAATCTCAGCGCTTTTGGAGGCCGAGGTGGGTGGATCACATGAGGTCAGGAGTTTGAGACCAGCCTGACCAACATGGCAAAACCCCGTCTCTACTTAAAATACAAAATTAGCTGGGTGTGGTGGCACATGCCTGTAATCCCAGCTACTCTGGAGGCTGAGGCAGGAGAATCGCTTGAACCCGGGAGGCAGAGGTTGCAGTGAACCAACATCACACCATTGCACTCCAGCTTGGGGAACAGGAGCGAAACTCTGTCTCAAAAAAACCCAAACAAAAACAAAAAAAAATTAAGCACAGTGAGAATGTGCTCAGTCTTAATAATTTAGTCACTAATATTTTTTACATTAGCATGAATGAGGTAATTTCCATGATAGAGCTTCAGATTTCTAGATTGTCATCTGCTTAACCTTTTTTTTGAGACAGAGTCTCATTCTATCGCCCAGGCTGGAGTGCAATGGTGCGATCTCAGCTCACTGCAATCTCCGCCTTCCAGGTTCAAGTGGTTCTCTTGCCTCAGCCTCGTGAGTAGCTGGGATTACAGGCGTGTGCCACCATGCCCAGCTAATTTTTATTTTTTATTTTTTAAATTTTTGAGACGGGGTCTCACTCTGCCACCCAGGCTGGAGTGCAGGTGGTGCGATCTTGGCTCACTGTAACCTTCACCTCCTGGGTTCAAGCAATTCTCTCACCTTAGCCTCCTCAGTAGCTGGGATTACAGGTGTGTGCCACCACACCTAGCTAATTTTTGTATTTTTAGTAGAGATGGGTTTTCACCATGTTGGCCAGGCTGACTTCAAACTCCTGACCTCAAGTGATCCACCCACCTCAGTCTCCCAAAGTGCTGGGATTACAGGCTTGAGCCACAGTACCCGGCCTTTCTCTTATCTTTTCATTTAATCCTTTCATCTAGTTCAGTGGGTCTCAGTCCTGTTGATACATTAGAATTTCCTAAATGCTTTGTGTCTGTGTGCGTGTGTGTGTGGTGGCTTTTTGTTTTTTTTTTTTTTTTTTTTTTTTTTTGAGATGGGGTCTGTCTCTGTTGCCTAGGCTAGAGTGCAGTGGCACAACCATGGCTTACTACAGCCCCAACCTCCCGGGCTCAAGCAATCCTCTTGCTTTAGCCTCCTGAGTGGCTGGAACTACAGGTGCAAATGGCCATGCCTGGCTCATTTTTGTATTTTTTGTGTAGACAGGATCTCACTACATTGCCCAGGCTGGTCTTGAACTCCTGGGCTCAAGCAATCCTCCTGCCTTGGACTCCAGAAGTGTTGGGATTACAAGCATGAGCCAACACAGCTGGCCAGCATATTTTTAATAAACAGCAGTCTGTGTTCCCACTGCAGACAACTGAACCAGAGTTTCTAAGGATGGGGCAAGGGCTTAGGTATTCTGTAACCATGTTGTGGTTATGCTTATATGCAGCCCAGGTTGAAAAGCACGACGTAGTTCTTGCACATCGAATATTTTATTTTATTTTTTATTTTGTATTCTTTTCAACATTGTGTTAACATACAGTGCACATCTAAGATTTAAAGATCTTCTGAGACCTGCTACCTTAAACTTTTGCTCCATTTAGTAAAGCTTCTTCTTCCAGCCAGCTGGTTTTAGAAACTACACAAATCATGAATTAGAACAAAAACTTGTATACAAAACCTTTGATTGTTAGTTGGATATCTTTGCTATTTCATTATTTACTAGGCTTTGTATGGCTTTTAGTATGCTCATTTTACCCTTGTGCTTATGTCTGATCAGCTATTTGATGACAGATATTCTTCCTAGATTTGAAATTTCTTTCAGTTTTGCTTTTTTTTTAAGTCTAGTTAAGTGAAGCAGTGGGAGTGCAGAAGGAACAAAGAAATCCGTAACTGGTTGTGAGGTGTAAACATCACTGCACTCGGACCATAGATTTGAAGTTTCTTAACCTTGAAACTCTATTTTAGCTCCAACTAGTATTATTTTAAAATAGGTGGTTTAGCAATACATATATCCAAAAATGTTTAGATTCTCCAGATATCTAGAATCTAAACCATCATCAGAGTAAAAAGGCAAGAATATACTTCAAAGTTTTCTCAAGACAATCCTGGCCAGAATGCCTGAGTAGTCAAATACTTAACAAAATGAATATAAAAAATTTAGCACTAGCAACTAATCAAAAGGCATGAACATAAATGCTTTACTATGAAGAAGCCATTGATAGTCGTAATAACTTTGCATTGCTACTTGGTATCTTACAAATTACAACTTATGCAAAGAAAATTATGTTGGTCTATAAATATTGGTTAAATGTACATGCTTCCTGTACATTTATAAATTCTCCAAATGAAAATACTAATCTGAAATGCTAAAAGCAAAATGTTATCAGTAGAAAAGCAGCTATTTTATGACTTTTAAAGCAAGTTATGTCTGTTATTTTCACCTGTTTCAAAGGAATGCATAAGATGCTTTTATAAGTGTTTTTGTTTGCGTATAACATACTTAGCACTTACTACAGATGAATGCTGTTGACTACTTAATTTCAAATGCCTACATTTTCAAAACAATGAAGACATATTACTGACCATAAAATGGAAATAGCAACCACTCAAAATAGTTGAACATTTATTGTGTCATTTACTCTACAGAGGCAATCTCATTATTAAAGAAATTATAGCCAGTTTATGTGCATATGTAGGTGCAAGTATGCATAATGTACATTTTAATTTGTAACTATCAAATACATAAGTGTGATGAATATTGGTTTATTTTCAATACAAACTTATATAAAACAAAGATGCCTGTGTGCTCTATAAGGAATAGTTTCTATTTCACCTAAAGATTTGAAAATTGTTTATAAAATTTTACCTCTTTTTGTTTTGAGATGTTGTCTGGCTCTGTTGCCCAGGCTGGAATGCAGTGGTACCATTTTGCTTATTGCAACCTGTGCCTCCTGGGCTCAAACGAACCTCCTCCCTCAGCCTCCCAAGTAGCTGGCTAATTTTTGTATTTTTTGTAGTTAACGGGGTTTCACCATGTTGCTCAATCTGATCTCAAACTCCTGGGCTCAAGTGATCTGCCCACCTTGGCCTCCCAAAGTGCTGAGATTACAGGCATGAGCCACTGCCCCTGACCCAGACATATCTTAAAAATAAATATTTTTGCTTATAAATTTGCCTTGGCTTTTATTTGTAATCTGAGCATGTCAGTGACGGAATTTGGCACCAGGAATGGGATATAATAAACTATTTTAAGATCTTTGTTACTAGTTTATGATTATAGTGTAGTCCCATCTGAGGCATATTCAAGGTTTTGGAATCCAACTATATGTGCTGGGGCAGAGAGAAAGGTTGAGACTTTAAGTTGTGCAGTCACTTCTGCCTGCCTATCTCTCTGAAGAGTATTCCCCAGCGTAAATGTTAAAAGGGAGACATTAATCTGCTATTCCCTCAAATGGTCATAGATTCTTTGTGGCTTGCAGCATGAGCTTCTCACTGTGCAGAGTGTGATTCTAGTGTTTAAAGATAAGTATTTTTTATACAAGATGGCCTCAAAAGCAAGCCAACTACTTCATCTGGTGCTCACCCAAAGAATGAGCCATCTGTTTGAACACTGAAAGAAAAACTGGCTGTGTTGGACATATTGAGAATCTGCCTCCAACATAGTCTGTAAATGTTGTATACTGTATTTTAAAGGTGACTTAGATTTTCAAGCATAATTTGGACTCCATGAGATTTTTTTTTCTTGTGTGTACAACTCTATGAGATGCAACCACTATAATAAATGCTGCATCCTTCCAATTTTCCTTTGTTACCAATTAACATAGACAATCACAAAAGCTCTTTATCTTCCAAGGTGTATGGAAACCTCTTTAAAAAATCTTTTCATGGGCTGGGCGCGGTGACTCATGCCTGTAATCGCAGCACTTTGGAAGGCCAAGGCAGGTGGATCATGAGGTCAGGAGTTTGAGACCAGCCTGGACAATATGGTGAAACCCCATCTCTACTAAAAATACAAAAATTAGCTGGGCGTGGTGGCAGGCACCTGTAATCCCAGCAACTCGGGAGGCTGAGGCAGGAGAATCGCTTGAACCCGGGAGGCGGAGGTTGCAGTGAGCCGAGATCGTGCCACTGCACTCCAGCCTGGGTGACAGAACGAGACTCCATCTCAAAAAAAAAAAAAAAGTTCATTAGGAGAATTAAATGATCCAAATACAAAGTAGGGCTTTGTGCAAGCATTTAAGAAATTACATGTAACTATAAATGACTCATACAAAGTCATTTATAAAATTAACAAAATAAGCCCTAGTCATGGCAGCAGCCTTATAGAGCTATCATCTGTAACTGTCCATTCCAGGAGGCTATGTTGGCAGGACTGGCTGTGGACTAGAAGATGATGCTGTGGAGCAGGGATCAGCACACTTTTTCTGTAAAGAATCAAAAAGGCTTTGCAGGCCGTAAAGTTTATTGCAGCTACTCAGTTCTACCTTTGTACTGAGAAAGCAGTCACAGACAATATGTAAACAAGTAAGTGTGGCTGTGTGTGAGACAGTAGAAACATCACCATTTCACCTTTGCTCACCAAAGTGTGCGGGGATTTCTTCCACCAACAACCAGTTCTCCAGTGGACACCAACTTGGTGTCCTATAATTCAGTTCAGTTCTGACACTATACCTAGAGATAGTATTGGACCCCGCAGGTTAAGCCTGAAGCCCACAAGACTGCCCCAACATTAGATACCGTTTTTAAGTCCCAGATTTTAGCCTGTATTTCTGATCTACTGGCCATAAGTTGGGATTCCCATGACCCCCTCTTAGCAAATTAGATTAATTTACCCTGGACAGCTCACAGAACTCAGGGAAACACATTTTATCAGCTTATCATATTAATACTGGATATAACAAAGGATATAGATGAACAGCCTGATAAAGAGATGCATAGGGTGAGCTTTGGAAGGGTCCCAAGAGCAGGAGCTTCTGTCCTCATGTAGTTGTTCACCCTTCAACATGTGGATGTGTTCATCAATCCAAAGCTCTCCTGATTCCATTTTTTGGAGGGTTTTAATGGAGGCTTCATTACATAGCCATGATTGAGTACAGGCCATTGGTGATCAACTCAACCTTTGTGCCTCTCCCCTCCCCAGAGGGTCAGGGAATGGGGCCGAAAGTTCAAACCTTCTGATCACATATTTAATTCACCTGGCAACCAACCCCTCGTTTTGAGGCTATCCAGGAATTCACCAAGAGTCACCGCATTAGAACAAAAGATGGTCCTATCATCCAGGAAATTCCAAGAGATTTAGGAGCTCTGTCAGGAACTGGGAGAAGAGACCAATATGCATATTATTTCACTGTTACAATGAAACTTTATTTATACAAGCATGTGACAGATTGGATTTGGTTGACTGGCTTTTCAGAGCTAGAAAATGATGCCCTAAGCAATTCTTCTCAAAGTGTAATTCCTGGACCAGCAGCATGGCGTCACTGGAAACTTATTAGCAATGCAAATTGTCAGACCCCACTTGCCAGTTGCTACTGAGTCAGAAACTCGGGACAGCACCCAGTATTTGGTGTTTTAACAAGTGCCCCAGGGGATTCTTATGTATGTAGTGCTGAAGTTTGAGAACCGCTGCTCTAAAAATCTAGACCCCTTTAAGGCCAACCCCAAACTATACAAATAGCTACTTTTGGCAATGTTCCCATTGGTGCACATGATAGTAATTTGAGCAATGAAATAACTGTAAGTACTCTATTGAGTCAGAAAATAGTTTTAATACTTCTAGTAAGGAAATATTTGCTTTTCCAATTTCTGAAGTTGACTTTTTCGTTTACTATGTTTGAATGTATCCTAAATTTCTCTTGAAAATTTCTCCTTAAATTTGAGACTAGCTTTCATTTGTGCTATTAACACATATACTAAAAACTATGAAAATAGTGTGGCCGGGCATGGTGGCTCACACCTGTAATCCCTGCACTTTGGGAAGCTGAGGCGGGTGGATCACTTGAGGTCAGGAGTTTGAGACCAGCCTAACCAATATGGCTAAACCCTGTTTCTACTAAAATTACAAAAATTAACCAGGCGTTGTGGCGCATGCCTGTAATCCCAGCTACTTCAGAGGCTGAGGCAGGAGAATCACTTGAACCCAGGAGGCGGAGGTTGTTGCAGTAAGCCAAGATCGCGCCACTGCACTCCAGCCTGGGTAACAGAGCGAGACTCTTGAAAGGAAAAAAAAAAGAATGAAGAAAATAGCATGAGGTTTCCTGTTGTTAGAGTGAGACCTAACAATGCAGTATTGTTGCCTATGAGCATTTCAAGTGTGGTTTTAAAAGACCTATGTCTGGCTGGGCGTGATGGCTCATGCCTCTAATCCCAGCACTTTGGAAGGCCGAGGCGAGTGGATCACTTGAGGTCAGGAGTACAAGACCAGCCTGGCCAACATGGCAAAACTCCACCTCTACTAAAAATACAAAAATTAACCAGGCGTGGTGGTGCATGCCTGTAATCTCAGCTACTTGGGTGGCTGAGGTGGGAGAATTGCTTGAACCCGGTAGGTAGAGGTTGCAGTGATCCAAGATTGTGCCATTGCACTCCAGCCTAGGTGACAGAGTGAGACTCCATCTCAAAAAAAAAAAAAAAAAAAAAAAAAACAAAAACTAAAAGACAAAAGACACATGTCTTACAAATACCTGTGTCAGGATATTCAATGGGGCCTGCTGTGGTTGGGATATGTCTCCCAAATTTCATGTGTTGAAAACTTAATCCTCAAATTTATATACTGATGGCATTAGGAGGTGGAGTCTTTGTGAGGTAACTAGAATCAGGTAAGGTTATCAAGGTTGGTCTCCATGATGGTACTGGTGGCTTTATGAGAAAGGAAGAGAGACCTTGAGCTGGCATGCTCTTGCTGCTTCTCTCACCATGTGATACTGTGCCCGTTATGGCACAGTAAGAGGGCCCTCACCAGATACAGCTTCTTCACCTTGGACTTCCCAACCTCCAGAACTGTAGGAAATACATTTCTTTTCTTTATAAATTACCCAATCTGTGGTACTCTGTTATAGCTACAGAAAATGAACTAAGAAGGGCCTTTCTTACTATCCTGGAATTGCAGGCAAGGCCCAAAGCGGAGAGCAAAGCATTCTAGATTCTCTCATTTCTGTTGCTCAGCTCTGCCAAATTCCAAATTTACATTATCAACCACTTCCTTCACCCCCAGGTGTATATAAGGAAAGTCTTGGGAAGGGGGAGTGACACCTTAGCCTTTCAGGAAAACAGTTTCTGTAGCAGAAGGCCACTTCCTCTCTTCATGGGGAGAAGAGTGAGGGTTTTCCCCAAACCCAGGGAGTGGGGAGGGTGGGTTCAAGAGAATCAATCTGAGACCAAGAGTGCTTACAGGCCCTTCCTGTATTGTCACTTCAGTGGAGATGGACAGAGCCTAGAGAGAGCTTGCAATATATCGCGTAAGAATCTGGGGCACTAATGTGTACATAGAAACCAATACCCGTGTGTCTATCCAGAGGCTTCTGAAGATGTGAGATCAATAAAAGTAGCCTGTGTCAGGAGAGCTTGAAAGGACCTTGATGTGGCATGCCTGGATAGAAGGTGGCAACTGCCACCCCATTCTCAGTGTTCATAGTCCTCAGAGGCTCTAGGAGAGGTATCCAGAGGTTCTTTGGGCTCCTTGTGAAGGAGCTTGGAGGTTTAAGGAAGGGCAGGAACTGTAGAGTCACCTAGGTCAAGTGAGAAGGCAACCCACCTCAAGAGGGGGTTAGGATATTACCACTCTCAGGGTCAAAGGGGACTAGGCTTTTCCTCCCTGAGGGGCTTCTCAGCAACAAAAGGAGCCATGGTGAAGCTTACAGCAACCCAAGAACAAACAGATAGCTGTTTGGAGACCACCAGCATCAGGGAGAACCAAGTCCAATCATGAGGGCCCCTTCCTACCACCATGAGGCAGGCAGGCAAGTACATCACATTTTGGTCTCCCTAATCCTTCCTGCCTTCCCCCAACTCCAGCCTTAAGATGAAAGGAGAGAAGGTGTTACAAAGACAGACAACCCTGCTATGAGCCCCTGTAGTTGGCATCCAGCCCATGATTGAGATGGTCATAGGAGTAGGGACGGGTGGAGATTTTGCATCAGATATGAGGGCTGAGAAGTATGAAGGGTATGATTTTACCCAACTTACTAGCCTGCTATGATTTTGTATCTGCTAGCAGACGATGTCAGACTCCTGGGTCAGAAACAAGTGGCTTTTCATACTCACAGCATGATGAAAGCATGAGCCTCAGTGTATTTGTGTTGGTTTTTCTTGTTCCCAAGTCCCATGAGGGTGATTTCATGGGCTGAGATAACACAAACATTGTCAGCGGGTTTTGTTCCAGGAGAGGCCAGGGCCAAGAGCCCAGTGCTTTTTGATCAAGCAGCACACACTGTAGCAAACAGCAGGCAAGCTGGTTCCCTGGCCTCCAGAATGAACAGTTAGGTGGTGGTCATCTGCTCTGGGATAAGGATGAGGCAAGGGATGGTGCCCAAGGCAGACAATGTAAGGTGGTACTCTCAGGTTTGTGCAAATGCAGAATTGGCACCTGAGAGGGAGAGCTTCCTTAAATCTTATGCCCTGGGGGACTTGCTTGCCCTACCCTCTTCCTAGCTCTGCTGGTCATACTGGACTTCCCACTGACTTACTGACTTATTCAGCTGCCTGTGGGACTAGCTACAGAATTTTCTCAGTGTCAAAGGACATGTAGTCCTGGCAGTCCAGTCCACTTAGCAGGAACACGTCGGGGCTCTCAGGGCCCAAAGCGCCTATCCTAACAACAAGATTGAAGCCCAAAGCTGAGCTGTTTTAATAACCCATGGGCCAGATGCAGCCCAGCTCACGGTTCTGACATTTTTAGAGGATTGTAAAATAAACAAGAATATGCAATAGAGATCATATGTGGCCCAAAAAGCTTAAAATATTTATTATCTAGCTCTTTACAGAAAAACTTTGCTGACCCTTTAACAACTGAAAGGCATTTAATCTGTGCATATTTTTAAAAGATGAGAGGGATGCTCAGTGTTGTGCTTGAGGCAGTCATTTGAAGAAAAAAAAAAGATTATGTTACATTTATTTCCCCAAAGAGGTGAGTGTCTTCAATAAAATTGTTATGCAGATGATAGGTATTAGTGCTGTTTCACCCAACTTTAGTTAAAGCCAAAAAGAATGTATCAGTTCCTATAGATAAACTGCAGAAAGGGCAGGCATAGAACCTGCCCCAGGGTCCGCTGGATCTAGAGATTTAAACGCCATTGGAACTTGTGCACATGTTGGCTTCATTTTTGCCTCCATAGACTACTGTGGAAGGGCTTTTCCCAAGTGGTGGGGACCAATGCTCAGGCTACTCCAGAACTCCCCATCTAGGGCTGCAATCTGGGAGGCAACAGGAGGTCTGCTTCCTAGCTACAGGTTGGCCATTGTCCAACCCTACCCAGCAATGTGGCTGGGATGCAGAGGCGCTCTGGGATTAACCTAACCATGTACCCATCTCTGGAGCCAGGGAGAGGCAAGATCTTTTTACCAGATAGCAATGAGGAGCAGCACACAGATGCGACCCTGTGTGTACATACGAGACAAACTGGGGCAGCCGCCAGCAATCACCCAGGGTCGCATCTGTGCCACTGCTCCTCACTGATCTCTGGTAAAAGGACAAGCGTCTTTTAGTTAGGAATAATGTGGGATTCTTAGGCCCTGTCTATATCTGCAGTCAAAGATCTTCACCTGTATAATTTTCCTGGGTTTAGAATTAGTTGCTATGTGTCTGACTGACGCATTAGATTGACCTCTCTACCCTTGTTTCTATAGTAGTATCACTTTGTTTGGAGGTGTGCTTTGTTGTGACTATGCCTTGCAGCACTTCCTCTTTTAGTGCTACAAGAGGTGGGCTTTTTTAGGTGGGCTGACCCCAGAATAGTTTTTTAGGGGCGTCTTTGTTATTTTTTATTTCTATTTTTTGAAACAATGGCATGATCTCAGCTCACTGCAACCTCTGCCTTCCAAGTTCAAGTGTTTCTTCTGCTTCAGCCTCCTGAGTACCTAGAATTACAGGCACCCACCACCACGCCAGGCTAATTTTTGTATTTTTAGTAGAGATGGGGTTTCACCATGTTGGCCAGGCTACTCTCAAACTCCTAACCTCAAGTGATCCACCTACCTCGGCTTCCCAAAGTGTTGGGACTACAGGCGTGAGCCACTGCGCCTGGCCTTGGGGGCATCTTTGATTAATTGTCCTCTTATGATCAGAATCTCATCCTGTCCACATGCGTGGCCCAGCCAGATAATTCAATGGCAAACAGTACGTTCCTGATTCTAGACTCTCTGTGTCCTATCATCACAGTGAGACTTCTGTTTTGCGAATTAACTTCCAGTGTGGGTTTTAGATGGTGCTCATGAAAAAAGTGAAATGTGACAGCCTTATAATCCATAAAGAAGCCTGAAAAAACAAACCCTCTAGAGGGTTGACTATATTTGGCAGTTAATGCCAAGTTGATTCTAGAGCCCTAAAAAACTTGCACTGCCCCTTCCTCAGGGAGGGAGCTTGCACTGGGTCCTTCACATGCCTAAGGTCTAAGCAGCTACAGTAAGGTGTCATTTTATTCTTCTGTTTTGGGGATTCCCCCCTTTTTAAATCTATTTTTTATTGCTCAATTGATTACTTTTTGCCCATTCTTTCATTTTTATTTTTTATTTTATTTTTTATTTTATTTTTTTTTTTTTGAGAGAGGGTCTCACTCTGTCACCCAGGCTGGAGTGCAGTGGTGTGATCTTGGCTCACTGCAACCTCCGCCTCCCAGGCTCAAGCCATCCTCCTGCCTCAGCCTCCCAAGTAGCTGGGACTACAGGTGCACACCACCACACTTGGTTAAGTTTTGTACTTTTTGTAGAGCCAGGGTTTCATCTTGTTGCTCAGGCCGGTCTCAAACTCCTGAGCTCAAGCAATCCACCTACCTCGACCTCCAAAAGTGCTGGCATTACAGATGTGAGCTACTGTGCCCAGCCTCAATTTTTTAAAATGAAGTGTTAAATGTTAAATTGTGTCTACATTTACAGAGTACAAGTGCAGTTTTGTTAAATGGATATACTGCACAGTGGTGAAGTCTGGGCTTTTAGCATAACTCACTTGAACAGTGTACATTGTACCCACTAACTAACTTTTCATCTCTCACCTCCTCCTGCCACCCTTCCAAGACTCCAATGTCTATTATTCTACACTTTATGTCCATGTTTACATATTATTTAGTCCCACTTGCAAGTGAGAAAATGTAGTATTTGGCTTTCTGAGTTTTTTCACTTAAGTTAATGGCCTCCAGTTCATCCATGTTGCTGCAAAATACATGATTTATTTTTTTTTAATGACTGAATAGTATTTCATTGTGTGTGTGTATATATAATAAATATACATGTATTTATTTTAGTAGTTTTTAAATTTTTATTTTTTTAAGATGGGGATCTCATTCTGTTGCCCAGGCTGGAGTGCAGTGGTGTGGTCACAGCTCACTGCAGCCTCGACCTTCTGGGCTCAAGTAATTCTCCCACCTCAAGCCTCCCAAGTAGCTGGGACTACAGGCAGGTGCCACCACACCTGGCTAATTTTTTCATTTTTTATTTTTTGTAGAGATAGGGATCCCACTATGTTGCCTAGGCTGATCTCGAATCCCTGGACTTAAGTGATCCTCCTGCCTTGGCCTCCCAAAGTGCTGGGATTACAAGTGTGCCCAGCATAGTTCTTCCTCTTTTTCTTCTTCTTTCTTTTCCCTCCCCCTCCCTCTCTCCCTCCCTCTCCTCTCCCCCTCCCCTTCCTTCTCCATCTCCTCCTCCTTCTCTTTCTTCTTCTTCCCATTCCCCTGCCTCCTCCTCCTCCTCCCCTTCTTATTCTCCTTCTCCTTCTTCTTCTTCTTCCTCTTCCTCTTCCTCTTCTTCTTCTTGTCTCATTCTGTCACCCAGACTGAAGTGCAACCTTTGCATAGTTCTTCTTCCTCTTCCTCCTCTTCTTTCTTCTCTTCTCTCTTCCCCCTTCCCCTGCACCTTCCTCCTCCTCCCCCTCCCCCTTCTCCTCCTCTTCCTCCTCTTCTTCTTCTTCCCCCTCTTCCCCTTCTTCCCCTTCTTGTCCTCCTTCTCCTCCTCCTCTTTGTCCTCCTCCTTCTCCTTTCTCCCCTCCCCTTCCTT